>NW_025967705.1:425-25000 GCF_021869965.1 Rhincodon typus | reverse complement strand
TCTGATTTCCAGCATCAGCATTATTTTCTATCATAGGCTATGCAAGTATGTTCATTTCTATCAGCAAATGATGCCTTCACGATAACACAATCAAAAGCAGTTTAAGGTATAAAGGGTTAAGCGAATAGTCAACACCAAGGTTATGTAATATCTTTCTGTGGAAGAACAGCATTTACAGCTTGTAAGCTGAACTGTCATTCTTTCTCTCCAGCTGTTGTTATGAATGAAGCCACATTTATACTGTTTCTAAGCAACAATAACCAAAGATTACCACATCCATAACCCTTCACCCATATGTCTAGCATTATTTCTACTGTGATGTCTTACAATCTCAAATTGTAGAGAAAATATCACTGTTTAAGGCTAGAATGGACAGGGAGTAGCTGTGTCACTAAAGCAATGGTTTGGGGTGGTAAAGTGAACCCAAAATCAAGCCAATGAAAAACTATCCTCAAAAAGATTGTAACTGCACAAATATGTTATTGTTTGTACTATTATGCCTTGTTTTTAAAATTCTCATCCTTGTTTAAATCCTTCCATGATCTCGCCTCTTCCCTATGTTTGTGATCTCTAGACCTATTATCTACTTGCATCTCTGCATTCTTGACCATCACTGATTTAATTTGCTCCACCAATGCTGGATGTGCCTTTAGCAGCCTGAAGTTCTTAATTTCCTTCCTAAACCTTGTGTCTCTACCTCTGCCTTCTTTCAAACACTCCTTAAAACTTACATCTATGACTAGGCTTTTTCTTACGTGGCCAAATGTGTCCTTTATGTGGCTTGTTTTTAAAGTTTGTTTCATAAAACTCCTGTTTTTTTTTCAATTTTTAATTACATTAAAGCGGTTAATTGTACCCCAGTCTTTAGAAGTTGAATTACAAAGTCAATATATAAGTATAAACATGTAATTGTTTAATTGAGAATGATTCTATTCATTCTATTTCTCAATCTAAATACCTTACAAATGCTGTAGGCAAAAACGATTTGGAGGAATTAAAGCTCTGAAATCAACAGAATGTGAAGTCAATCATGAGAGCGTCGGGATTATTTGAACCTGGTGGTTAACAAGGAAATTTTTAAGCATTTTGTTTACAGATGGACTATGTAAATACAAAGCAGAGGCATTGATTTGAAGTTGAAGGTAGATGGTCTTTCTGGAGAAAATATGGGATCAGCAGTTTGATTTTGTATCAAGTACACCACTTTGCAATCCTCTGGAAATTCTAATTTTAGCAAATTTTAAGAATCGATTGCATTCTTCCTGATGCTGGTTCTCAACTGTTTTGTGCTAAATTATAGGATTACTAATGTGACATTCAGTACTGGATAAGTAGAAGTTTCTTCCAATTACATTTAGCAAAGCCAGGCCATTTTGCTCTGCCCCTGCCCAAACTCCATGCCTGTATTGTTGACTCCATCTTGTCCATTCCTGGCATCAGAGACTAAGCCAATTTATTCACAACCTTTCTATCGTATTTGATTCCAATATAAACTTTCAACATCTCATTGCTAAGACAACCTAGTACGCTACAGCTTTTAAAATTTTTCTACTTCTGCCTCAGTTTATCCGCTGCTGAATCCCTTATGTCTGGCTTTGTTACCTCTGGACTTGATTATTCCAATGCATCCCTGGCTGGCTTCCCACATTCTACCCTCTCTAAATTTGTGGTATTCCAAAACTGTATTTTAACTCCATTCTACTGTTATCTGTGATCTCTGACCTATATTGGCTCCCATCAAGCAAAATCTTGATTTTAAAGTTCTCATATTTGTTTTCAAATCTGTCTGTGACCTTGCCCTTAATTCCCTTTAATCTTCAAACCTTAGAGATTACCGTGCTTCTCTAATTCTGGTCTCTAATGAATTCCTAACTATAATCTCTTCTTCATTGGTGATCATGCCTTTAGCTATCTGTCTCCAAGCTCTGGAATTCTTTGTCTAATCAGAGATCTGTTCTGGGGCAACAATTACTTAAACATATATTAATGATTTGGATTATGGAATTCAATGTACTTGTAGCAAGTTTACAATTACAAAATAAATGAGAAGGACAAGTAATGAGGATGACACATTGAAACTAAAGAGGGATGTAGACAGTCAAGTGAGTGAGCAAAAGCTTGGCCGATGGAACATAATCTGTGATGGAGTTGAAAATTGGGGACATCTTACTAAATTGATATAAGGTACTAGTCATACTTGGATTATTGTGTCCAATATTGGTCCCCTTATCTAAGGAAAGATATACTGGCATTGGAGGCAGTCCAGAGAAGGTTCACAAGTTTGATCCTGGGTATAAAGGGATGTTGACGTGAGGAAAAGTTGAGGAAGTTGGGCATGTAATAAATGGAGTTTAGAAGAATGATAACATATAAGATTGTTAGGAGGCATGATAGGGTAGGTGCAGGGAGGTTGTTTCCTCTTGTGGGAGAGTCTAGGACTAGAAGGAAAAAGTTCAGAGTTACGGGTCATTCATTTAAGACTGAGACGAGGATTGTATTCTATCTCATAGGTTGCAAATCCATGGAATTATTTACCACAGAGTATAGTTGAGCCTAGGTTGTTAAGTATATTCAAGGGTGAAATAAACATATTTAATCAGTAAGTGAATCAAGGGTTATGGGGATTAAGGAGGAAAATGGATTTGAGGACTGTCAGATCAGGCGTGATCTAATTGAATAGCAGAGCAAACTCAATAGGGCGACTGGCCTACTTCTGCTCTTCAGTCTTATTGATGTATGATTAATCCCTTTTCCTTCTCTCCTTCACGTTCCTCCCTTGCGACACTTATTAAAATCTAGCTCTTTGACCAAATCTATGGTTGTCCAACCCATTATCTCCTTAGAAGACTTGGGACTATGTTTTGTTTTACAATATCTATGTGAAGAACCTTGAGGTATTTCATTATGTAAAATGTTATATTTATGTAGCATTTAATATTTATATGAATTGTTGTTGTTAGTTGTCTAGCCAGTTCTTAGCTCACTTTAGAAAAACCTAACGCTTTCAAAATGTACCTATTCACAAGTATAATTGAAAGCCCTGCCCAATGACATATTTTAAATATAGCATAACATATTGCAAAATTGTAGACCATTCAAAATGTGGTGATTAATTCCAATGCAATGAGGGGAATTGGATAAGTATTCCATGGAGAACAAAACTGCAGTGATACTTTGAAGAGCAGGGAAGTGGGACTAACCAGATTGCTCTTCATTGTGCCAGTATAGACTTGATGGGTCAAATGTGCACGTACTGTGCTGCTCCATTCTATGAATCCATTTTTGTTAGATCATGTTACATAATTTATGTACAATTACATTTTAAAGCAATGTGAGACATCAGAGACAGGAAATTCTGACACCACTAATTAACCTCCTGATTCATCACCAAAAAGCACAAGTCAGAAGGATGATGGAATACTTCCCATTTTTCTGGATGAGTGCAGCTCCAAAAATACTCAAGAAGCTCACCACGACACAGATAAAGCAGTCCACTTGATCGGCACCACACCCCCAAACATTCACTCCCTCCACCACTGCCACCTAGTGGCAGAAGTTTATACTACCTTCAAGATGTACTCACCCAGACATCTATCAACAGCACCTTCTAAACCCGTGACCATTTCCATATTTTTCGGACAAGGACAGCATGTACTTAGGAACACTGCCAGCTGCAAATTACCCTCTAAGTCACACACCATTCTGACCTGGAACTGTATTGCCATTTCTTCATTGTTGCCAGGTCAAAATCTTGCACTAGAAGAATCAGTTCAAGAAACCAGCTCATCATCACTTTTTCCAAATCAATTAGGGACAGGTAATGAATGCTGGTCTTGTCAGCAACACATCCACAACATAAGACAATAAAAATGTGACCAAGTATGTCATCAACGTGTAGAAACAACAACATACTCATTATTTGATCATTCTGAGAGGTAATTGAGTAAATCTTTCAGTTTCTCATAAACATGTTTACTGAAAGGAAAACAGAGAAATATAATGGTACAACTGAAGCACTGAGGTCTTGCAACTTGTTTTATGGGTACAGCTTGCTGCTTCTTCCTACTTTGCCTTCTGTGTAATTACATGCCCTGGGTTTGCTTTGTTTAGATATAATGCTTTTTTTTCTGATGGCACTATTAAGAGTTGGCCTCAGTAGAGGACACTTTGGAAGACAAATTCTGAAAGCGAAGGTAATTCATGGGTAATGGAGGCCTATCAAACTCATCTCTCTGGGACACTGACTCACCTATCGAGTATGTGGAAGGCAAATGGAATGCATTGTTTACTGCAAGGGGAATGAAATGTAAATGTAATGAAGTTTTAGATAGATTAGGTATGTAAAGTAGAGAAGGCACTTATATTTTATCGTAAGGTTCTGCGGGGGTTTGACAGGTTACATGCAGAGAAGACATTTGCCCTTGTGTGAGAGACTCTAACTAGGGACACTTTAAAGATAAGGAATGTTCTATTTAAGACACATATGAGAAGAAATTATTTCTTCAGAGGATCATGAGCAAATAGCGAAGGGATACACAGGAAAATGGAGTTAAGCCACAATAAGATCATCCATGGTTTTATCAGATGGTGCAGCAGACCAGAGGGACTGAATAGTCTACTCCAGTTCCTTATTCATATTTGGTAGAAAATTATAATATTATTTGAGAACTTGGTTCTGAAACAGAGGTAAATTCATCTGTTGATTTTCAGTTGTGTGAAGATGACTTGCATGGGTCAGAAACTAATACTTCTTTTAGCAGTAGTTCAAAATATCATTTCCAACGAAGCATTGGCGTAAGCTAAATGACTCAGCAAGCTACCTGGTGAGATAATTGCTATTTATTGCTGATATGAATTTTTATGATCCACAGAGAAGACAAGTGGCTGTCAGAAGATCCATCCCAGCAGAAGGACATTTTTTAAGTTTGTGGAAATCTTCAGCTGATTTAGAAGTTCAAGTAAACAAGGCTGAAACAAAACCTGTGTTTTTTTAGTTCAGTGAGAAAACTCAGTTAGTCTGTGTTTGTATATCCCAGGCCAAGAGAGAGATTCACCTCATGCCTGTAAAGGATGCTGCTGGAAAAAAGTTGAATCTTCCTATTTATGATAAGATCTTTCCAAATTGTTTGATTTGTATTACACTTATAAGCTTTATCTATATTTTCTTCTCTGTAATAAACTAATGTTCTTTTGTTAAGATAATCTTCGTAGCCTCATGTCACTATGGTCAGTGGCCACCATGGCAACCAAAGTCCAAAAATAAAATTTATCGTTTCAAAGATAGTAGGAACTGCAGATGCTGGAAAATCTGAGATAACAAGGTATAGAGCTGGATGAACACAGCAGGCCAAGCAGCATCATAGGAGCAGGAAGGCTGACGTTTCGGGCCTAGACCCTTCATTTCTGGTATAATGCTGTATACTGCATCCGCTGTACCCGTTGTGGCCTCCTCTACATCGGGGAAACCAAGCGGAGGCTTGGGGACCACTTTGCAGAACACCTATGCTCGGTTCGCAATAAACAACTGCACCTCCCAGTCGAGAACCATTTCAACTTCCCCTCCCATTCCTCAGACGACATGTCCATCCTGGGCCTCCCACAGTGCCACAACGATGCCACCCGAAGGTTGCAGGAACAGCAACTCATATTCCGCTTGGGAACCCTGCAGCCCAATGGTATCAATGTGGATTTCACAAGCTTCAAAATCTCCCCTCCCCCTACCGCATCCCAAAATCAGCCCAGCTTGTCCCCGCCTCCCTAACCTGTTCTTCCTCCTACCTATCCCCTCCTCCCACCTCAAGCCACACCTCCATCTCCTACCGACCAACCTCATCCCGCCCCCTTGACCTGTCCATTCTCCGTGGACTGACCTATTTCCTCCCTACCTACACTCACCTTTACTGGCTCCATCCCTGCCTCTTTGACTGGTCTGTTTCCTCTCCACCTATCCTCTCCTCTATCCATCTTCTATCCGCCTCTCCCTCTCTCCCTATTTATTTCAGAACCCCCTTCCCCTCCCCCATTTCTGATGAAAGGTCTAGGCCCGAAACGTCAGCCTTCCTGCTCCTACGATGCTGCTTGGCCTGCTGTGTTTATCATCTCAAATAAAGTTTCATGCTGGAATCTGACTTGTTCAGTGTGACCTTCAGCTGGGATCATAACAACCTGGCCTCTGGGTCTGTTAAAAAAAAAAACCAAAATGTTTTGCTCAGTTTTCCTACTTGGTGAATTATTCCAAATTTTTCCTCACTTTTTAATTGAGCTAAGTTCTTGATCTGTTTTAAATTTACTTTTTCATGAATTTCCACACAAGTCTGTGATAATCTAAAACTCAGTAGCTGGTGTCCTAACTTGAACCAATTCACCCAATACTCCTGTGCTCAGTGCCTTACATATGCTTCAAGTGTGATGTCTTGATTTAAAAATTTTTTTAATACTCACATTCAGGCCTTCCCCATCCAGCTGCAAAGTCCAGCCCCGCCTTTCTACACCCTTCTGAAATCCTGATTCATTTTCATGTTTGGTCTCTTCTACTCCACCATTGACAACTGCCTATGACCTTTAAACTCCAAAATCATTTTGTAATTGCTTAGTACCTCCACTCCTTTAGATATTTGCTAATCTACCTGATCAGAGATACTATTACATAGCTCTGGAGCAGGTGGGACTTCAACCTAAGTCTCAGAGGGAGGGACACCACTATGAAACCATAGTAATGATAATACACAGAAGAGGGCCATTTGACCCATTTGTCTATACCAACTCAGATGCCCTTTTTAATCATATCCTCCTGCACATGGCACATAACCCTGCAGTTTACAGCATTTAAAGTGCAGATTACTGCAAGGGTCCCTCCCCTCCTAATTTTCATTTTTTAAAAATATTTGAAAGACCAATCACACACACACAACCAAACACTTTTTCACCAAATCAGCTGTGGCAATTTTCACCTAATAATCACCACCATTACTAAATTACCCATGTCTCCAATTGTTCAATTTACATGCAGAGTCCATTAAGAGCAATGGTCTCCCACCTCTTTATCTTTCAAAGTCAGCTTTATTGCACGGCTAAAGTTGGAAACAAGGAACCACTAAATTTTTGAACTCAAGATCACCCACTTACAAGGTAGACAATTTAACCCACAGTGCCACCTGTCTCCCTCCTACTCCTTTAAAACTTTATTAAAGATTTTAGTCACCCGTCTCAATATCTCCCTTTGATTTGGTGTCAACTTCTGTTTGATGGAGCTCTTATGAGGTACCTTGGGGCATTTTACTACTTTAAAAGTGCTACACATAATGTATGTTGACTTTGTATTGTAACACTGATTAAACAGATACAACTAATCCATATTTATTGAAAACTTTATTCTTTAACAAATACAAAATATTTCAAGACAATTCATTGTCAATGTAATCTAAACAGAGTGAAAACCACACCAGATTGGAAACTCTCATACCCACTGCTAAAAGCACCAAAAGTCCAAGAGGGAGAATGCAACAGATGTACAAGTCACTTTTTAGGGGCTGTTGGCTGGTTTATCTGGGGAATTTACTTGCAGTTAGATGGATAGTTCCTTAAAACTGGTGCAGGATCCTTCAGTGCCATGTTTTAATTCACTCTAATTGCTCAGGTCAAGTGTTTGAAATTCAACTCCTAAACGCACTTTTACAAAATATAAACTTCATCACTGGCATTGGAAACTCCTATCTCACACCCAGAAATTGCATAGATCTTCAAAAATCCAGCAATTTTTTTTTTACTTTCTAAAACATCTAAAAGTGATCAGATTGCTAGTTCTGCATATGAAGTGTGTGACAACGAAAGGCATTTTCACTTTGGATGCAATGGTATCGTGTCCTTTAAAGAATCAGGCTTATGGTCTGTGACTCTTCAATCGAACAACCAGTGAATAAGATTTAAATATTTATTCTATTCCCAACATGAAGGATTCTGGCTATTAGAGTTAATTTAATCCCTCCATTTTTGGACCAGATGTGGATCGTGCTGGGCATCCTAGTTGCCAGCTTTGAGAAAATTGCACTTTTATCTGAATCAGAAGGTTGTGAATTCAAGTTGTACTCATGAGATCTGTGCACTAAAATCTACACTGAACTCCTAAACCTTACTGAGAGTGCTGCATTATCGAAGTTGCCAGGTTTTAAGAGACAATAAACCTAGATGCTGACTTCCCTCTCAGCTGTACATGAGAAACCCAATGGCATTATAATGAAGAGTAGCAGAAAAGCTATCCATAGTATCCTGGCCAATATTTATATCTCAGCATCAAAGAAATTAACTGCTCATTATTAAATTTCTGTTATGGGGATTTTACTGTGTGCAAATTGGCTACACTGTTTCCTACATTACAACAATGACTATACGTCAAAAGCATTTCATTGGCTGGAAAACATGACAATGAAAAATGATATAGATGTGCAAGTCTTTGTATCCTGTGTCACACTAACCAATCAAATCTCAGCATATGCTGTGGCCTCATTCAATTCTGTGACTAGTGAAGGGAACCTAGTGTGACATTTATCCATCCTTTGTGCCTTCTTTTTGCCTGGCATTATAATAACCCGATTTCCACCAAACTCTCTCAATCACATGAGTGTTACAGTGTAGGAGGCCATTTGGCCCATCTCGTCTGCTACCACACTTCAATTGAGCGTCATTACCTACTGCCAATCTGTTTTCTCCCAATACCCCTACACTTCATTTCTATCCAAATAATCATCTAATATCCTCTTTAATGCCTTAATTGAACAAATGGTCAGACTTCTCAAATTTAAGAGTTTTTCACTGTTTCAGATTTAGAGGTGCTAGTACATAAGGTGCAGGTTCCAGGATCATCTGGAGACTTCCAAACTAATATTTCCAGATACATGATTTCAGTTATACCTACATTATGTCAAAGTTAGTAACTCTGGAGAACTATTTACTTTATGTCCCTCCAATATAGGACTTCTATCGGCACTAGAGTCCAACTCTAAGGCTATTCATTCCAGGAGTACTTACTCGTGTGAGCTATGCCTACTGAACCTAAAGGGAAGGTGAAATTTGATTCTTCACCACTATAACATATTCCTCTCTGGTCTATGTTGGAAATACTGTGTTGATCTTGACATTCCGTACGTTTTATTAATTTTCTCCCAAGCCCAGGCTCACTGCCTTCTCCTGCCAAATAAATGCATATCATTACTGATCCCTCATTCACCCTTTGTCCTATGTACCTTTCTCTCAGTCTAGGCAATCTTAAATGAGATTCTGCTCGCATCAATCTTGGTGGTAATGACTTCACAGTCTATCCAGTTTCTCTGTAATGCAGCATTCTTGGAGGTTTACACCAAACTCTTATCAGAGGAGCTATTTCAAGGTGGGCAAAACCTGCTTCAAAATCTCCCCACTCCCAGCTTCATCCAAGGTCCAGCCCTCCCTCTCATCTCCACCTCCTTGACCTGAGATCTGTCCATCTTCCTTCTGACTTATCTGTTCCACCTTTCCCACCTGACCAAGCTCTACAACCCCCTACCTGCATCCACCTATCACCATCCCACCAACCTTCCCCCAGCCCCATCCCGCGCCATTTATTTCTGAGCTCCCTTCCTCCTCCCCAGTCCTGATGGAGGATCCTGACCTAAAACATCAACTTTCCTGCTCCTCAGATGCTGTCTGACCTGCTATGCTCCTCCAGCTCCACATTTTATTGACTCAGAGAATCGATGTTGTGTTTCCCCAACAGTGACATTAAGATGATAAGGCTCCACAGCACCTCCCCACCCCCGAGTATGCTCCATCACTCAAAACCATCATGGATGATCTTGTGCCTTAAGACCACTTTCCCTGCCTATTCTTGATCCATTTTGATCAAAAATCTATTGATCTCAGTGTTGAATATGCTCAATGGCTGAGCATTCACAGATCTCAAAAGACAGAAATTTCAAACATTCCCCTTTCCACACCAAGTGAAGAAATTTCACTTTATCTTGGTTCAAAATGACCAAATCCTTAACCTGAGAATATGCCATCTAGTTCTGGAGTCTCCAACCAGGGGAAACAAATTTTCAGCATCCATGCCAGCAATCCCTCCATTAATATGATAACTTTAATCAGAGCTTCACTAATAAACACCGCAGATTAAAGGCCCATTCTACTCATAATCCTTAGCTATAAAATCAATCTCATGTGGCTTTGCGAGATTTCTTTCTCTGAGGAACATGTTGGTTCTAAGGTAGGGAGCTGTCTGAGCAAGGCAAAATACTACAACAGCAGCCTTGGTTTCATCAACTGCCAGGTAAACATTCCATTCATCTTCCTAACTGCTTGCTGTAACGGAATGTTAGTTTTTAAGTGATTTGTGTATATAGAGGGATTTTGGCATCCAAACACCACCCCCTGTTGTAGGAATACAATTGCAGGATTGTGCCCTTCATCCATACAATATTAGATCTACGCTTATTTGACCTCAAATTCCCAATTTCCTGCTGGACTGGGGTCACAATTGAAGTAAAGCCCGTTCAAATGATACGACAGTCTTTGGTGACAATGCTGCCAACGGTAGGTGAATATATGGAAACATGTTTAAAAGGTCAAGTGATAACTTATGAACATCAGCATGATAAGTTGGCCCCATTCACAATGATTTTGGAAGGAGTGCCTACAATGAGAGCAACCCGATTGGTGTTATTTGTATTCCTCTTCAATACTTACCTTCACACTTCTATTGAAAAATAATTGTCTGGGTTTTGACTGGTAGATTCTCTGTTTGATAAGACTTGTCCTGGATACTGTTTCATTGTAGAATAATTAATTCACTTGTCACTTCAAAAAGGTACCTAAGCTAATAAGAGCCCCTTTAAACACCTGAATGGAGTATTCAGAGAAAGGGGCAGCAATAGGTACAAAAACTTCAGAAATGGATCTCAATGAAACCAAAAACAAAAAGAGGTGCATGAAAGACTTTGCCAAATGTGGAATGCAAGGAACACAGATACTCAGAGGATCCCTTATAAACATTGTTTTCCAGCTTCCTAAGAAAGCTATGATAGACAATTACAGAACATTCCTAGGAGGATAAATATGTTTGTTGGTAGCTTTAAAACAAAGGCAAGTATTGAGGGAAGTGTGCAGCTGCTTGCAGTGACACCTTCACCATGAAAGTGTTTATGTTCTTTGGGGTACAGGTATGTTTTCATGTATGTAGCTCATGCTGCCTTGCTCTGCAAAGTCAGACACTGCCTGGCCCTCTCCACGTAGCAGCCACTTGGTGGTCAGCAGCCCCTCCAATCCCACTGGCCCACGGGCATGGATACGTGCCGTACTGATTCCAACCTCAGCACCTTAAAAACAAAGAATATATAATTTTGGTCAAGAAGAGTTAGATGTCTTCTGAGTGAGAGTTGTTGCTTGGTAGTACAGAACTAAAACAATGCTAAAAAGGAGACATACAATTGATATTTTTCATCTTAATACGCATCAGGACTATGATGCATGGAACCAGATTTGAAAAAAAGAGGAAGACCAATTTATAGAGTATGACAAGACATGGCTGACTAGATGGACCATTGTTGGCTTTGAAATGCAAGAAATATTTAACTGTCATTCTTAGACCTCAGACTAGGCAGGTAGTCTTTGAATAGTCAGGGTGTTACCAAAGGGAATACTACACTGATTGGTAGTGTCCATGGCCCCTTTTCCAATGGGAAGCATGCAAAGTATATACGACTTCCTTTCACCTGCATAAAACAGATCTTTGTGATAAATATAAGCAATGCAATGCATTACATTGCAAAAAACTTTTGATAATCAAACTGGTTTCCAAATTATTTGGTAAATGTTGTCCAATAGCAAAATCACATCTAATGCTGGACACGATATTATGAAGCTTACAAGTCAGTTGAGCACAATTGGTACACTGCCTGCTATGGTCAGTTGGGCTTGCAGAGTGATGCGTGGCCACATGCTAGAAGCTACAAATATTAACACATCTGTTTTATGCAGATAAATGGAATTTGTACACGCATTATTGGGTTTTTTTTGAATTGGGAGGGAGTCATGAAGACTGCCAATCTCTGCTACATTCAGCATGCTAACACCATGACCAATCGGAGGCTAGCTGCATACACTGAGAACTAAGGCCACTACATTTCCATACCAACGATAGCCCAACCAATCAGTACTCTCTTCTAATGCTGTATAAACTGATCTTCCTTTATCAAGTCTGGTTTCTTGCATTCTAGTCTTGATGAGTGCAAGACAAAAAGCTTTGACTTTGTGCATCCTTTTGGCAAAAACTGAAGTATTATGTGAATACAGACCCCCTCAGGAAGTTAGCAGTTGTATAATGCACTGCTGGCCTGTATTAAACGATCCTAAACAGGAGCCTCACAATTGCCTTCTTCATCACTACTCGGTGCTCCTGCTAAAAGTGCTTGCAGGAACAGGAACAGATAGCACTGAGATGGCTCTTAGAGTCAAATAACCAGCAAATTCAGTCACAGTCACAAAGATGTTCAGACTCTGAAAGCAAAGCTCAGCAGGGAATCAACTCCTTCAGAAGGGAAAGATCATGAAGGATGTGGAGACATTCTAGCTATTGTCCACTGAGAAAATACTGGGATGTTTTCCACAGAAATATTAGGGAAGGTGACTCTTTCTAAAATTCTGAAATAAACATTGACAGATATAGGGATTTAAAAACTACACACCTATTTGTTATTCAACAAAATGAGTTGGGAGCAAGCTCCAAATGCAGCTGTTGGACACATCTGATCGCAATGCATGGCAGCAGTAACAAAAAGGAGCAACATGTTCTTAAACTACAGGGGCAGAAATACTGAGTGAGAGAAGGGGAAGAAACAGAGGGAGCAAGAGTGCATGGAAGAGAAAGAGATTGGGAGAGATGGAGTGAGTCGGAGGAGGACTGGAAAGCGGAGTGGCAGAGAGCTGATGGAGATTGGGTGATAGGAAGGTGAGGGGAACAGAAATGTAGAAAGAAAGAGAAGAGAGGGAGAGAAAGGGAGAGATAGACAGAGAAGAATGTGGCTACTCCAGAACTCAGATCTCTCCTATATCAGAAATAAAAACAGAAGGTGCAGCAGAAAAACTGAACAAAAACTCAAAGCTAACGTGAGTCTTATTCAGAACTAAACAGTTCATATTACAGTCATGTTGGACTTAAAACATGTTTCTCTCTCCACCGATGATACCAGACCTGTTGACTTTGTTTTTATTTCAGATTTATAACATCCAAAGTATTTTGGTTTTACCTCCCTATATCAGAGCAGGTTGTCTCTCACCAAGCCTTTATATACAGGAATAGTGTCTCAATCACCCTAAGCAAATAGCATTCTGAATGTAAAGCTCTTTAAATGGCATGTTTGGAATTGAATTCGTAGTGTTGTGGGTGTGTTACTGTTTTAATAATCTCACCATGTGCTGCTTGTATAAATTTGATCTTTTAAAAATAGTCAAGAAAAAAAGTCAACCAGAAAAGTGAACATGAAGCTGTCAGCTTATTGTGTAAATCCAATTGGTTCATTTTTGAACATTAAGGAATTACCTGCTGTCCTTACCTGGCCTGGGCCTACATGCAACTCCAGTCTCACATTAATATGATTCCAAAATAAGGCAACTGTGAATGGCTAATAAATTTTGTCTTGCCAGCAATACTTATGTTCCAAGAACTAAATTTTAATAAGGACCCCATGAAATAATGGCAACAACAAATCACCATAGCACTGTGCCCTTGAGAAAGGAGTAAGGGACTCAATACGACAATTAAGGATAGCAGAGATAGTTCCAGATCACGGAGGGACAAAGACAGACTGAGCAAGCACAGTCCATATCCACGGAAGCAAGGTTTGACTATGGAAGCACTAAAAGGAGGGCTCGGATTTCTTTGAGTCCTGGTCAACATTCTTCATTCAAACACCTGAACAACTGATTATTTCATGTCAGAGGCATACAGCACAGAAACTGACCCTTCAGTCCAAGCTGAACATAATCCCAAACTAAACGAATGCCACCTGCCTGCTCCTGGTACATATCCTTCCGAACCTTTCCTAATCATGTTACTTATCCAAATGTCTTTTAAACGTTGTAATTGTACCCGCATCCTCAGGAAGTTCATTCCACATGTGAACCATCCTCCGTGTAAAAGATTTGCCTCTATGTCTTTTTAACAATTTCTCTCCTCGCAGCTTAAAATGTGCTACTTGTGGAATTTTATTGTGAGCAAAATGGCTGTCACTTTGGGACAACATCCAAGGTTCAGAATGTAAATTTCAGAAAGAAAAAAATTTAAATAGCAGCATCTATTGAACTTCCCGTAACATTAACACTATTTTGCAGTTACAATCATGCATTATTATTGCATAAACAGTGATGAAATAAGCTAACGTTGTTTGTGTTGAGGGGAAAATGCTCTTAAAGACCAGGAGAATTCCCTGTTTCAATGTTACGAGCAGATAGGATCTTGCTTTAATGTTGGCTCTGCGCTGCCCTGGAACATCTGTTTTACATTATATGCTCAGGTCCCAGAGTACAGTTCAATCCATAGGGTGAAGCCATTTCATTATTTCCCCCTACAGCTTTAAAGACCCAAACGTAAATTACCATAATTTAGTGCGGCTTACCAAGTCCAAATCGATATCCATCAGAGAAACGAGTGCTTGCATTCCAGAAGACACAGGCACTGTCAACGTGCTGCATGAAGTATTCAGCTGTCTCCTCTAAAAACAAAAACTTGCAATCATAAATCCAGCTCAGCTCAAAGCCAGCCTGTACTGTAAACTGGTCCAAATCTGATTTCAGCTCTAGGAGAGGTTAGAAATGTTTCACTGCTAAATGGATTTCTGTATTATTATTTGAACACAAAATTCAGCACTATCCAAATTAATTTTTCAATTAAAAAAATCAACTTGAAATGAAGTTACAACACTGATTGAATACATCAGCTTGCAGCTTGTTCAAAGCAGGATGTGAACAATTTGGCTGGGGTGCAATAGGATTGTCAGATTAAAGAGCATGCGCGCGCATGCGAGAGAGAGAGGGAGAGAGAGAGAGAGACAGAGCGCACGCGAACATGAGAGAGAGCGCGCAAGCACGAGTGCAAGAGCGAGAGAGCTGTTGCTGAAGCGAAGGGTCTGTATCCAGGGCATCAAATTTGTTTTATTCACAAGCTACTGATGCTGCCCAGTTTGACCTGCTTCCCCTACTGTAACCTCAGTTCTGGTTTATAGGGTTCCTGCTCCTCTCCTCATCCCAGCGTAAGTGTCAGACTTTGAAGCAGGTTGTAGTCCTCTCAAACAAAAACATTCTTGTGTTTTCAATTGCTAGTTCCTCTATGTTCTGATTCTGTTCAAGTGCTCATTTGTTTTTCAAGGTTTCAGTTCTAACGGAGGGCTGTACAGCTTAGGCACTGACTACCAGTTTTCTCCATGGAAGCCACCTGGTACATTGCAACCTTTAATATTCTCCAGGTCTCTTTCAAGAATGCAATGTTTGCTGATGTAGTTTTAGGCACAAGGAACATGGACAATATCAGTATAAAGCAATGACACCTACCACTTTCTGTTACAATTGCATCTGTGTGCGAGCTGCCATATTTGTGTATGTGTTCAATTGCATCTTGCACATTGTCCACAACTTCAATGCAGCACTCCAGGTCCCCGTATTCTGTGCGAAGGGATTTCACTTCTGAAGGGCTGAAAGTCAGGTATGATGCAAACTTGGGCCCAGCATGAATTTTCACCTGAAAATACGAAGTATTGCCAATCATGAGACACTGTGACATCATCAAGGATCTTAGAGAGCACAAATCATGATAGAAAGAAGAAAATTAATTTCCAGCATAAATCAGACAAAGCACAGCAAGTTCAGGATTTGTAACACAGGCCTAAAGTGGTATCTCCATAACTAACAGCCCATTCCTTCTTGATATTTAGCCTGTTTTCTCCAGCTGATTAGATAAATTCTCAATATGGTACAGATCCAGGATTGGTGATACCTATTCCAAAATCTATCTTAGTGGCCATTTTTCAGCTAGAAGCCATTCTTAACCGTCCGGCTTTTGGATGCACCACAGGTGTGTCCAGGCCTGTCCTCACTGAATGTCCACATGGAGAGAATGCCTGTAGCTGCCTCATCACTTCAATAACCCTGAGGATTTGTAAATAAACTCAAGGTGCTTACCTGTTCTACTCTCAGCATGTCAATAATCTGGTCGAAGAAGGGCGTCCTCAGCAAGTCTCTGTGGACTAACAATGTCTCCATAGCATTACACGCTGCAGGGTAATCACATTTGGAATCTCGAGCTGGAAATAGAAACTGGTTTTATTAAACATTTGATACAGAAGCAGCGTTAACATTCCGAGTCTAGTATGAAAAACGGAAAGAGCTGTGCATGCTGCAAATCAGGAACAAAAACAGACGTTGCTGGAAAAGCTCAGCAGGTCTGGCAGCATCTGTGAAGAAAAAAAATCAGAGTTAATGTTTCGGGTCCGGCGACCCTTCCTCAGAACGGAGGATACAATGAATCCGAAACGTTAACTCTGATTTTCTCTTCACAGATGCTGCCGATCTGATGAGCTTTTCCAGCAACTTCTGTTGAGTCGAGTATGACTCTTCTACAGAATTGAGTAGACAAAATAATCGGTTTATAATTCATTTAGCAATTAAAAAATAATGCAGAAAAAAAAAAACAATAGTGAAGCTTCCTCTGCCATTTGGGCATTCAGAACATATCTGGGGCTTCTTCCAAAGGAGGCAGGTACTAACTGATTCCCTAGAGTCTGCTAAATAGAAGATTATGAGTGTCTTACTGACTTGTTATCAATGTGCACACGAGTGAACAATCTGGACAGACACTGGATGCTAATTTGCACAGTGCCATATAACTTGTGCTCCAGAGAGTTAACACTAGGTTAACACTCAAGCACATAAGGAAATGCTGAGTGTTGAGATATTATCTCTTAGATGAGATGTTGAACCAAGTTCTGTTTGCTTTCAGGTGAATGAAAGAATCCCAAATAACAATTTTGAAGAACAGGGGAGTTATCTACTGGTATTCTGGCCAGCATCATTAAAAAGAGATTTTTGACCATTATCACACTGCTGTTTGTGGAAGCTTGCTTGAAGCCACATGTCCAACATCAGTATCTACACATTAAAAGTACTTCAATGGCTGTAAATGCCAATCTCTGTCTGTGAACTTGTCCTTCTTCTTCTAACAATCGTCTCAAACTGATAATCATCCATCTTTCTTTCCTGGCTCCCATATTAGCTGAAATTGTTATTGTTCTCTCTCCTCAGCTACTATTCATTTCCCTTTAAATCTGTCATCATCACACCTCTGCCCAAAAACAACCCCTTGATCCCCACCATCCTTGCAAACTACCACCCTATCTCCAACCTCTATTTTCTCTTCAAAATTCCTGAACATGTTGTCACCTCCAAAATCGGTTTAATCTTTTGCAGAACTCCACGTTTGAATTCCTCTGAATAGGTCTGCATCTGTACCATGGCAAGGGCAGGACTCTTATCGATTCACAAATGATATCCTATTTGTGTATAAAAGATAACCGGTCTGCACTTGTCTTTGTGGTACCCTTAATCTCATTATTCTTGTCCAGTGCCACTCCATCACTGTACAGCCGGTTGGGATAGCTCTCATTTTCTTACATTCTTAGCGATCCAATCATAGCCGGAGACCATCCAAAATGGCTTATCTCCCTGAGCTCTCACTGTTACCTTTGGTATCTGTCAAGGATCTATCCTTTGCTCTCTTCATGCTACCTGTTGGTGGCATCATCCAAAAACAGCACTAATTGTTTTTTCTTTATTCATTCACGGGATGAGGGGATCACTGGCTAGGCAGCATTTATTGCCCATCCCCAATTGCCCAGAGGGCAGTTCAGAGTCAACCACATTGCTGTGGGTCTGGAGTCACATATTAGGCCAGACCAGGTAAGGATGGCAGTTTCCTTCCCTAAAGGACATTAGTGAACCAGATGGGATTTTCCAACAATCGACAATGGATTCACGATCATCATTAGACTCTTCATTCCAAATATTTATTGAATTCAAATTCCACCATCTGCCATGGTGGCTTTCGAACCCGGGTCCCCAGAACGTTATCTGGGTCTCTTGATCAACTGTCCAGCGATAATACCACTAAGCCATCTCCTCCCCTTAAAGTGAACTCTGACAACATACCATTTTACAACACACTCCTCTACTCTTCCACTGGTTCTAAATTATCAGAATGCTTGTGACATTCCATAATTGATAAGCAGAAATGTCTTCCAATTAAATATTGGGAAGACAGAAATCACAAGCTTTGCTCCCAATTTCAATCCTCTTCTAGCAACAGTTATGAGGCCGAAACCGGCATTTTGTACCATGGTGTCATATTTGATCCCAGGGTTAGCTTCCAATTCCTACCCTCATCATCATTATGTTTGCAATTATTTCTTCTGTAACACCAAATAACTTCTTCTATGCCTCAACTCAAACACTTGCTGAAATCCCAATCCATTCTTTTCTTTCGTCTATACTCAACTATTCCAATGCACTCCTGGTCAGCCTCCCATTTTCCAACTTTTGTAAATTTAAAGACATCCTAACCTTCCTGTCTGGGCCTGAACCACTGGAATTCCCTTCCATCTGCCTCCTTAAATCCTACCTCTTTCAAGAAGCTTTTGGTCACCTGCCTTAATATCTCTAAGTGCCTCAGGGTCAGATTTTACATGATAACAATCCTCTGAAACACAATGGGACCTGTTAAGTCGGCATAAAAATGTAAGTTGTTGTAAATATACTGGGATTCTGAAGAAGAATTGTATGAACAGAAGTCTGCTCTTGACTTGCCGTGGTATGTAACCAGCAAACTTCCACCAATGCATTCAGAGATTTAGCTCTTTGACCGACTGGGTGACAAAATAGGTTTCATGTGGAGGCATGGAGGAGTGCGGACAAACTCTAATCTTTCTGCTGTCTGACCTGGACTGTCAATATTTAGGATAAGCCTGTTTATGAGCCCAGCTCAACTCCAGTCCAGACTTACCAATCTTGATGGCCTTTTCTATATTAGCATCAGAATCCACATAGATATGACAAATCCCCTCACTGTGCCCAAGGACTGGAATGCCTTTTGATGCTTTTTGAATGTCCCGAACCAACTGGGAGGAGCCTCGAGGGATGATTAGATCAATGAGCTTGTCCAATCTACAAAGATCTTCTACTTCTTCACGAGTGCTCACCTGAAACATGAAAAAAAACCTTTTGAAGAAAGGCCAGAAGTCAATAACTAACCCTTCAACCTATTAGTTACGTGGCAATAAAAACAAAATTGCTGGAAAAGCTCAGCAGGTCTGGCAGCATCTGTGAAGTAAAAAACAGTTAACGTTTCGGGTCCAGTAACCTTTCCTCAGAACGGGGCAATGTTTTGCCCAGAAATACAGACTGATCAATTATGCTCCACTCCTTCTCTTCAGGAGTTATCCAGTCTATTCCCACTTTGCCCTCGTCCTATAATATCCCATTCAGTCTAGTCCCACACGTTCCTGCACATCCTGCATCTTTTGACATCCCATCTCATGTAATCTCACTCTCCCTTTCACTCCCCACACCCTTTAATATTCAGCCCAGTCTAATCTGACTTTCCTCTCTCACAGCACTCTTGAATATCCCAAGTCAAATATATACATTTTCAAGCAACTGTTTAATTTTCTTTTGAAACATCCTTAGGCATTGCTTCAAAAGATGCTCGTGGCAGAGAATTCTATACTCATTCTACAGTTTAACACACTGTGTGAAAAATTTCTCCCGAAGCTCCCTGTGTTATGTAATTATCTTCAATTCATGCTGTATTGTAACCTACATATTAACTGTTCACAATTTCAGTGTCCTTCCTGACCTCAACCTGATTTTCAAACCTACATCACAAGACAGACCATAAACCTCAATCTGTATCACCTATCTCAGCTGAAGCCATTATCCTGCCATTGCCATTTCCAAACTCAATATTCCAATGTCCTCCTGCCTGATCTTCCATATTGTATTTTCACTACAATTCCAGATTATCCAAAACTCTGCTCCCAAATCCTAATTAGCACCAGGTTCTGTATCAATCACCTCTGCGCCCACTGACCTGTAATGGTTTACAGTCAAGCACCATCTCAAACTAAAGTCAGAGTTCCTAAATGCAACAGCACGAATCCCTCACTCAGCAACGTGGTCAGTTCATCATCACTTCACTAAAAGCTTGAATCAGCACCTACCAAATGAACTGCATCCTTGACACCATGCATGGAAAGTGCTTCCTGGGTCAAATGGTGCAGGATGTGGTTGCTGTAGGTTGCTTCTTTCCCTCCTTTCAATAACAGGCCATTTCCACTTGCTATCGCCAGTGCAGAAACCTATAAAATGGAAACAACCAACAGTATTTTTGATTAAATTTGGATGTCATATTGTGCCATCAGCATCTCGTAATTTAACAGTTTCCCAATAAAAATACATCAACAAATTTGCTCAATTTGTTAAAACTTTTTAAACTGGAACCTGTTTATTGTACATCTCCAAAGGGAAGAAGCCCAGCCTTGTTCCAGTACAGAGGACTGTACTGGAAGTGGCTTGGGATCAAAATCATTAGAGGTGTGGATACCGTAGATAAGGAGTAACTGTTTCCACTTGTAAGAGGACCGAGAACCAGAAAAATAGATTTGATTGTTTTGCAAAAGCAGCAAATGCAAGATAAGAAAAGACTTTTTTCACACGGCGATTAGTTAGTGTCTGGAATGCATTGCCTGGAAGTATGGTGAAGGCTGATTCAACTGAGAAATTCAAGTGGGCAGTAGGTGTTTATTTAAATAGAAAATCAGAGTTGCAGAGAGAAGGCAGGATATTGACAACAAGTCAAAATGCTCACAAAGTCAGCATAGGTATAATGGGCCGAATGTTCTCCTTCTGCACTATAACAATTCTTTGATTCTGTCACAACTTTAAAAGTGCTATACACTGAAAGCTTGTGTTAAGTTGGAGCCATGGAACTTCACCTATTCCCAAAAAATTACTAAATACCATTTGGCCAATTAATAAGTCAATTACATTTCAAAAGTTACTTGCTGGGTGCAAAGGGCTTTGAGATATACTGGGGTGCAATATAAATTTAAGTTTTCTCTTAATTCTTTTATTCTTCAGTATTAAATTCCAAGTATGCAGAACAATCCTTGCTGCTCTATGTACTTCAGATGGCCAGACTGCACATATTTTATCAAATGGAGTCTGATCAATCCCTACCTTGTCTACTTCTCTTTAAAAATATATGTACATACAAAATAGGGCCCCTTGAGCCTGCTCCACCATTCAATAAGATCGTGACTGATCTGTTCGTGTTTCAAAATCAACATTCCCATCTATCTCTGATAGCCCTTGATTCCCCACCTAATAAGAATCTATCCACATCTGCCTTAAAAGATATTCAAATATTCCGAGGCAGTGAGTTCCAAAGTTGCACAAACCTTTGAGAGAAAAAGTTCTCTTCATCTCCATCCTGAAAGGATGACTACTAATTTTAAAACATTACCCCCGAGTTCTGGTCTCACCCACAGGAAACAATGTTATATCCTGCCAAAGACCCATTAACGTAAAGTGTTTTTTGCCAAACATCTAAATCTTCTATCCATGCTCATGTTAATTCTGACAGCATGAGTTTTTATTTTCTACAATAACCTTTTAATGTGTCACCTTCTTGAAACCAAGTCTAATATGTCTATCAGTTTTGCTTTATCCACAGCCTGCCACTTGCTACTGGGAAAAAAAAAATCTTTCAAATATAAAAATTGCAAAGCTAAATGTTCTCCAACTATAATTTCCTCAGGCATCAAAATCTATCAAGTTTGGATATATGATATAGCTTTACAGTACAATGGAGGTCATTCAGCCAGTTTGTGTCTGTGCAGGTTCTGCACCTCACACTCCCACCATTTTTCAGGTTCAATTTTAAAGTGCAATGGCCTGTACATCACCAAATCCTTGTGACATCCATGCTCCAATAACCTACTGTTGAAGGAAACTTAACTCCTCTCATTTTCAGTGATCATTTTAAATTGATGACCCTTCATCACCTCCCCCCCACCGTCTTCCCTATTTTCATAGAATTATCTTCATAATTTTAAAAACCTTGAGTAAATCTGTGCCGAGCATTCTCTGCTCCAACGCAAATAGTCTCAATATCTCAAGTCTCACTATTATCAATGATCATTGGAATAGCTGAATGGCCGACTCCTGCTCCTAGTTTCTACATGATCAAGAGAAGGAAACATTTCTTCACAGAGTGGTCAATCTGTGGAATTTGCTACCACCAAAAGCTATGGAAACCAGGCCACTCAGTGTATTCAAGAAAGAAACTGCTAAGCTTTTAGATATTAAAAACATTAAGCAGTATGGAGAGAAAGTGAGAATATGGCATTGAGACAAAGGATCAGCGACGGTCATAATGAATGATGAAGCAGGCTTGAAGGCTCAAATGGCTTACTCCTGCTCCAAGATTCAATGAATCATTCTGGCTGATCTATTGTGTTCACTCTCTATGATGTTAATTTCCGTTCTGTAATGAAGTGTCCAGAAACTGCTCACAGTGGCTGAAATAACCATGGTATGGGAGTGATTTTTAATTTGTTTTTCCTGATTTGATTTTGGGATGAGGATGATAACAAAAAGGTTGACATTTATTACCTTTCCTTTGTTTACAAGTTTTGTACACAATCCACCAAAGCAATCTTCCACCTTGGCTCTTTAGGATTTCAACTCTCCTGTGTGATATTCTTTTACCTTAGACCTACTATCCCATATGATTTTGAATGTGAGCCATGTTCTGTCATCCCCACACATTTCATGCAATAATCACTTTTCACCTGTGGAAGACAGTCTGGACGAGATTCAAAAATCACTAACAGGACACCAATTGGAACAGTTATTTGCTCTAGATCCAGTCCTTTTGCAACTCTGGTTCTCCTGATCAGCCGACCCACGCTGTCCTGAGTGGATGCTGCAATCTGACGGAGACCAATGGCCAGGCTATTTAACTTTGCTGTAGTGAGGGTCAATCGCTTTAACAGTGGTTGTGAAAGTCGACCTGCTCCAGAGAAGGACAAAAAGGTGCATAGAAGTCATTTGTCATTATATTTCCCTACACTCTCCAACGTCCAGATATCACAAATAAAAACAGAAATTGCTGGGAAAAGCTCAGGAGGTCTGGCAGCATCAGTAGAGAGAAATCAGAGTTAACATTTCAGGTCCAGTGACCCTTTCTCAGAACTGATGAGCTAGGAAATTGTCAGAGTATGTGTGGGGGAGGGGTTGTGTGTTAGGGAGTGCATGATAAGTAGGGATAGAGCCCAAAGAAAGAGACGAACAGTTGGATAGACAAAGGAGTGGACAACGATCTTGCTAGGAGGGTGAATAGCTGTTAATAGGGACTGTTAGTGGCTAAGAATAGGTTGTGTGTAAATGCAGACTGTGTAATAACAAGTCTTGGTGTAGCGGGATAGGGCTAAGTACATGGGAAAGCTCAAGCCCTAAAAAGTTATTGAACTCAATATTGAGTCCAGAAAGCTGCAGGGTCCTAAGTGGAAAATGAGGTGTTGTTCTTGCAGCTTACACCGAGCTTCGCTGGAGTACTGCAGCAAGCCCGAGACAGATGTTGGCCAGGGAACAGGGTGGTGTGTTAAAGTGGCAGGCAACTGGAGGCTCAGGGTCTTTTTTTGCAGAGAGAATGTAAGCATTTTGTGAAGTGGTCACCCAGTCGATACTTAGTTTCCCCAATGTAGAGGAGATCACATTGTGAGCAGCAAACGCAGTAGACTAGATTGTGTGATGTCCAGGTAAAGTGCTGCTTCATCTGGAAGGTGTGTTTGAGTCCTTGGATACGAGGATGGAGGAAGTAAACTCTCCCCTGTCCTTACCCCAACCTCCACACACTAGGTCTTTTGATCACAGTCTGCTATTACACCCAACCCATTGTTAGCCACTAACACTCCCCATTAACAGCTAATCACCCTTTGTAGCCAGATCATTATCCAATCTTTTGTCTCTCTTTGGTCTCTATCCCTACCTATTGTTCACTTCTTATCCCCTCACCCACTCTATCTTTTACAGAAAAACTGACATTTTCCTAGCTACTATCAGTTCTGAGGAAGGGTCACTGGACCTGTAATGTTAACTCCGATTTCTCTCCACAGATGCTGCCAGACCTACTGAGCTTTTTCAGCAATTTCTGGTTTCGTTTACCATTTACAGCATCCACAGTTCTTTCAGTTTTTTTAAATCCAGTTATTACGAATTTAGTTTGACAAGGAATCAATTAGCTGCAAGAAGCCCTCAGTTTGGTTGTGCTGGCAGCTCTTTGATCATCTCGCATGACCTTGAAATGACAGTGAATTTGGAATTGAATATTCTACAAAAACACTTCTGCGGATTGGCACAAAACAGAAACATACATTATAAATAATCAGAGCAGCTTGTTGTGGTTGGTTGGCTCGCCGAGCTGGTTCGTTGTTCCGCAGACG
>NW_025967704.1:6134-25000 GCF_021869965.1 Rhincodon typus | reverse complement strand
GGATTTTACAGCCACCGCTGATGCCATCTGTGATCTAATTTAGTCTTTCAGTAAGACTCAGGCGATTCTGTGTAATTATTGTACAATACTCGTGGCATTTTAAAGAGAAATGATGGAAATCAGTCACCCAGTCCAGCGGTAACATTCAATCATTCTGTGTGAACTCTTCAACATGTCACAGCAGCAAGTCCATTAATGCTTACAATATGTGTTCATTCGTATGTTACATTTTCCATATTTTAAATGAATGCTGTTATTATGGACTAAAAGAATGCGTTTTCTTGACTTTTAATCCGTTGTATTGAGGAGATCGTGGAGCCAAAATGCTCATAACTAAAATAGGTCCTAATTATTTCTTTATAGAAAAAAGGTAAGACTATTTATCAGTCAAGACACATATTGCAGTTTTATGGATAGCAGGAACTGCAGATGCTGGAGAATCTGAGATAACAAGGTGTAGAGCTGGATGAACACAGCAGGCCAAGCAGCATCATAGGAGTAGGAAGGCCAGGAGATGCCGGTGCATTGCTGCGAGTGTGTGTTTCAGGAGTGGCAGGGAGAAACGCTTCTGAAGGATTTCAATGTGTATGTTTTAATACTAGCTTACATTCAAAAACTGTATTATTATTTTTAGGAAGTAATATTTAATTCTGACATAAACATACGTAATTTATCAGACATTTCTACGCACACTTGCATTTTAATTTATGGCATTTATCAGTGTAACACATCAAGTACTAATGCACCATTTCTCCCATTTATGAGTTTATTGGGTCAGCTGTCTTGACCTTGATAGTTAAAAGACAAATGCTGTGACAGCATAACATTTAGTACTTCGACATATATACTTTTTCAATAAGATAGGAAACTTAAATACGACTGAGCAGATTCTGGAGCCTGAAAGGGTTTTGTAATTGTGAGATGGTGTGTGTTGACTGCTGCTGTGACAGTGTCCACGATGTAAAATGTCAAATTGTTTATTTCCACCAATACACTTTTGACATCAAACATGAAGCTAATTCCTGTTCAAAGCAGCTCAGTTTGGCAAGAAAGCTCATTTGCATCAGAAGCTCATCCTAAAGCTGGAAGAAAATTCTCCACAATGGTGAATAGATCAAATAGCAGGTCTAAAATGAGGAACTTGTAACAATTTATATGGCATTATACGTAAATAAATGTATTAATTAGGAGAAGTAGTAGGCTATTCAGTTCATTGAGCCTGCTCCATCACTCAATAAGATCATGGATAATCTGATTGTAACCTCAAATCCACATTCCCATCTATCCTGATAACCTTTCATACCCTTGTCCAAATAGAATCTGTCTACCTCTGGCTTAAAAATATTCAAAGACTCTGCTTCCACTGCATTTTTACACTTATGACCTGCTGAAAGAAGAATATTCATCAATTTTAAATTGAGCCCTGAGTTTTAAACACAGACTCCCAGTTTTAGATTGTCACATAAGAGGAAGCATCTTCTCCACAGCTACTCTTCCAAATCAAGATCTTATGTCTCAAACAAATCATCCCTTACTCTTGTTACTTACAAGCCTAGCCTCTCCAACCTTTCTTCATAAGACAGCATCTCCTCCCCCCATTTCAGATATTAGTCTAATACGCCTTCTCTGAACTGCCTGCAATGCAATTATATCCTTCCTTAAATAAGGAGATCAATAGTGTACACAGTACTTCAGATGTGATCTCACTACTCCTCTGTATGACCAAAGCGAAATCTTCTTCCTTTTGTATTCAATTCCCTTCATAATAAAATATAGCATTCTATTAGCTTTGCTACTTACTTGCTGTACCTGAAAACTAACCTTTTGCAATTCACGCATGAGGGTACCCAGGACCCTCTGCATCTCAGTGCCCTACAATTTCTCACCATCTAAATAACATTCTTCTTTTTAATTCTTCCAGTCAGAATGAGCAGATTTAAATTTCCCCACATTACAGCCCATTTCCAGATCTCTACCCAATCACTTAACTTATCTATTTTTTTTTATGGCCTCCTATGTCCTCATCACAACTTACTTTCTTATCCATCTTTGTGTTATCAGCCATATGACACCCATATCTTTGCCTCTTCATCTAAATTATGTATATAAACTGTAAATAGTTAAGGTCATCACACCAATCACTGTAGCATACCAGTTGTGACATCTTGCCAACTTAAAAATACCCTATTTATGCCTATCCTCTGCTTCCTGTCAGCCAGCCAATCTTCTATCCATGTGAATATGCTACTCCCTACACTAGGAGCTTTTATTTTCAGCAATAAACTTTGATGTAGCACCTTATCAAATATCTTCTGAAAATGAAAGTACAGTACATCTGCCAGCTTTCCCTTATCTACAGCTTATGTTACTTGCTCAAAGAACACCAATAGATACAACAAACATGATTCCCCTTTCATAAAACTATATTGACCCTGCCTGATTACCTTAGTCTTATCTAAGTCTGTAACTTCTTTAACAAAAGCTTCTAACATTTTCCCCATAACAGATATTAAACTAATTGGCTTGTAGTTTTTGGCTTTCTGTCTCCCTCCCTTTTTGAATAAGGAGTTATATTTGCAGTCTTTCAATCTAGAGGAACCATCTCTGAATCAAGGGAGTTTTGACAAATTAAAACTGATGCACCAATTATCTCACTAACCATTTTGTTTAAGTCACTGGGTTAAAGTCCACAATGTCCAGACACTTGTTAGCCCACAGCTTCAACACCTTACTCAGCACCTGATATTCCTGAGTTCCTTCCTTATCTCCATTCCCCGATTTATTGCTGCTTCTGAGATGTTACTTCTATCCTCTACAATGAGAATTGATGCAAAATATGTAATCAATTCATCTGTCATTTTCTTATTTTCCATTAGTAATTCTCTAATCTTACTTTCTCTCAGACCAATGCTCACTTTTTAACTCTTTTCTTTTGAAAAATATTTGTAGAAACTGGGCATCCATGAAGCGCTGTGAGCCATCAACAGCAGCAGATTTGTACTCCAGCACAATCTGTAACCTCATGGCCCCCACTCAAACATTACCATCAAGCCAGGGTATTAACCCTGGTTCAATGGAGAGTGCAGGAGAGCATGCCAGGAACAGCACCAGGCATACCTGAAAATGAAATGTCAACAGGACTACTTGCACACCAACAGCACAAGTAGCAAATGATAGACAGAGCTAAGCGATCCCACAACCAACAGATCAGATCTAAGCCCTGCAGTCCTGCCACATCCAGCCATGAATGGTGGTGGACAATTAAACAACTCATTGGAGGAGGAGGATCCACAACTATCTCCATCCTTAATGAAGGAAGAGCCCAATAAATCAGTGCAATCTAAGGCTGAAGCATTCGCAGCAATCTTCAGCCAGAAGTGCCGAGTGGATGATCCACCAGTGGCCTCCTCCAGTGGTCCCCAGCATTACAGATACCAGTCTTAGCCAATTCCATTCACTCCATGTGATATAAAATTAGAAACACTGGATACTGCAAAGGCTATGGGCCCTGACAACATTTTGGCAATAGTACTGAAAAAACAAGAATAGAAATTGCTGGAAAAGCTCAGCAAGTCTGGCAGCATTTGTGGAGATAACTAAAGTTAACATTTTGGGTGAAGTGACTGTTTTCAGAACTGGAATAGTAATGAAAACTTGTGCTCCAGAACTTGCCGCATCCCTAACCAAGCTGTTCCAGTACAGTTACAATATTGGCATCTACCCGACAATGTGGAAAGTTTCCCTGGTATGTCCTGTACATAAAAAGCAGGACAAATCCAAGCCAACCAATTATTGCCCCATCAGCCTACTCTCAATCATCAGTAAAGTGATGGGAAGTTTCATCAACGGTGTTATCAAGCAGCACCTACTCAGCAATAACCTGCTCAGTGATGCCCAGTTTGGACTCTGCTTATCTCCTGACTACATTACAGCCTTGACTCCACAACGAGCTGAATCCCAGAGGTGAGGTGAGAGTGACAGCCCTTGACATCAAGGCTGCATTTGACTGAGTGTGGCATCAAGGAGCCCTAGTAAAACCGGAATCAATGGGTATCAGGGGCAAACTCTCCACTGGTTAGAATCATACTTGGTACTTAGGAACATGGTTGTGGTTGTTGGAGATTGGTCATCTCAGCTCCAGGACATCTCTGCAGGAGTTCCTCATGATAGTGACTGAGGCCCAACCATCTTCAGCTGCTTCACCAATGATCTTCCCTCCGTCATAAAGTCAGAAGTGGGATGTTCGCTGATGGTTGCAAAATGTTCAGCACCATTTGTGCCTCCTCGGATACTGAAGCAGTCGACGTTCAAATATAACAAGATCTGGACAATATTCAGGCTCAGGCTGACAAATGGCAAGTGACATTTGTGCCACACAAATGCCAGGCTATAACCAGCACCAACAAGAGACAATCTAACCACTGTTCCTTGACATTAAATGGTGCTACCATCACTGAATCCCCCACTATCAACACGCTGGGGGTTACCATTGACCAGAAACTTAACTGGACTCGGCACATAAATATAGTGGCGGCAAGAGTAGGTCAGAGGTTAGAAATACTGTAGCAAGTAACTCACCTCTTGATTCCCCAAATCCTGCCTATCATCCAGAAGGCACAAGTCAGGAATGTGATGGAATACTCCCCATTTGCCTGGATGGGTGCAGCCCCAACAACACTCAAGAAGCTTGACACCATCCAGGACAAAGCAGCCCCCTTCATTGGCGCTACATCTACAAGCATTCACTCCCTCCACCACAGAAGCTCAGTAGCAGCAGTGTGTACTATCTACAAGATGCACTGAAGAAATTCACCAAAGATCCTCAGACAGCACCATCCAAACCCACAACCACTTCCATCCAGAAAGACAAGGGTAGCTGACATGTAGGAACACCGCCACCTGCAGGGGCCCCTCAAAGCCACTCACATTCCTGACTTGGAAATATGTCACCGTTTTTCACTGTCGCTGGGTCAAAATCCTGGAATTCCCTCCCTAATGGCATTGTGGGTCAACCCATAGCAGTGGACTGCAGCAGTTCAAGGAGGCAGCTCACCACCACCTTCTCAGGGGCAACTAGGGACGTGCAACAAATGCCGGCCAGACAGTGACACCCACTTCCCGAGAAATGAATTAAAAAAATGTTTTTTCTTTAAGTTTGATTTTCTCTCTAACATTTCTAGTTAACTACACATAGTGGGTCCATCCTTTGGAATTTGTATTATTCTTTGGAATGTGTGTATTCAGTGTATACTGAAACATCCCGTTAATTAACTGTCACTGCATCTCTAATGTCCTATCCTTTAGCCTAATTTGCCAATTTGTTGTAGTGAGCCCTAAAATCAGTTAGGGTAATCAATGGAGAAAGGGCAGGAAAGTGTAATAAAGGATTATCAGATCAGCCATGACCTCATTGAATGGCAGAGTAGATTTGATGGGCTGAATGGCCCACTTCTGTTCCTATTTTTCTTGGTCTGACAGTCTGATAGAATATGTTGGGCTACATTTACTGGGAGGTGAGGAAGTGCAACAATCTTATAACTGCAGGAAGAAAGCTAGAAATTCTGTGAATGCAAAGATTCTGCTGAATTCAAAGTTAAAATATCATCTTATCAATAACTGCATTTCACTGGAAATATTGCTGGAAGAAAAAGCCAGCAGTGGGCAGCTTCAGCTGGGGATCATTGACAATGTCTCTCCCATCTCCCTGCGATTGGAAACCATTGTGGGTTTGGAGGGAGGGGCTGGCCAATTAACACTGGGAAAGGATTTGCTTGAGGGTGGGGGGAGTTATTGGGGAGGTGGGATGTTGGGACACAGTCCTGCTCCTTTTTAACTTCAAGCAATGCTGCTAAAAACAAATTTAACCACTGCACCCAGTTGCTTCATTCAAACTTCCTTTAACCTGGGAATCTTGCCTGGCCAACACTGGATTTAAATAACTGTAAAAGTACATTAACAAAAAGGAAAGCAAGTATGTTGGCAATGGGTTGGGGTTGGCTTTCCCTTAGTTGAGAATTGTCCAATGGACTGGCAGATGGGATTTTAGTTTCACATTCCAACCAATATGACACCTACGACAACGTAAGTAAGCTGTCATTTTCTCAGATCTACAAATATACCGACCGGAAGTTCAGCAATCTCACTCAGTGAATCATGGTGTGCTTTGTGTCATTTTCTATGTTTAGAATCTGAAGCAGCTAAACTCCACATTTTAATCGAAGTTTGTTCATTTCAGAGATTTAGTGACTAACAAGGGATGGCTGTGTATATGGCAGTCTTATTTAAAAAAAAACTATTGTTAATTAAAGATTAATGTTTAGCTGTATTTAATGATGACTTTCTGTCATATATATATTTACTCCATTGCACAGATATTCATCTTACATCCTCCAGCATGGGCTAGTCTGAGAGCTCCTGATATAAGGAATACGTTAGAATTTTGTATTATTCCTCTGCAGCATTGTGAGTTGGAGACAAGGCTGTAATTTCATAGGGCAGGTCCAACAATCTGAGACTCGGTTCAATGGGGCTGCACGCTGGGAGGGGAAACTACTTGAGACAGCCCCTTGTGTTTCTTGTTAAGCTTGACCTCTTCTGGTGTGACTGAGTGACACTCTGGATGGCAGCCAACCTGAAAATGGTCAACTCTCTTAACTTAATCGAGTAAGTTTAAGTGGCAGGTTGATTCAAACTCCTGGCCTTCTGAGTATTAGCCAGATATTTAATTGCTGAAGCTACTGGACTGGAAGGTTTAGCTGGTTCTTGATATTAGCCTGAAAGATGATGCAGGAATTCAAAAATACCTAATACTCCAGCTCATTAAGTTTGGGGGATATATTGGATCTGGCCCAGTGATGGGCATGACAATAAAAGTGCATGATTCAGGCTTATTCTGATGCAGGTAACATCAACCTGTCTGCTCATCCAGATGACCGCAACATGTAGCCGGTGCTAAGCAAGCAGCTGAGTGCCTTCCCATCTGAGTAGGTAGGCTACAGTTGGGAGGAACTAGTCTTTTATTATGTAGTTTGATGTCACGTTATGAGTTTGGATTCAAGACAGACTGGTCAAGGAAAAGGCAGAGTCAAGAACAGTTTTTAGGCTTAGTTTTCAAAGTACACTACTTATCATACAATAATACTAAATTGTGCTATACAACATAACACTAAATACTACTATAGATCTAACAGGTATGAAATTATATTTGTACGAGGTAAGAACTAATTTCTCTTGTTTATTTGCTTCTATCCACATGGTTTCAACTCTCTTTCTCATTCCAGAGTGTTGTGTAGTCGTGTGTGGTGTGGTCAAGTGCAGTGTGGTTTATTCTTTTAGTGTTTTAATTCTGCCGTCACCGTGCTGTTTATGCTGTGTGAGGTGCAGCTCTTTGACATCATCACAAGGTTGCTCCAGGGTTCTGAAGCCCTTATACAACAACTAACAAGAATTCAGCTAAGCCAGCCTCCTGAAAGCCAGTCTATAGCACTTAAATAGGAAATGTATCCGGCTGCAGCAGCTGTTGCGGTTCACTGTAAAACTGACTTTGATCTGGGATTGGCACAAAATGACAGAGAGCATACTCCAAGGTTCCTCGGCATAGCACCGGAGGATTGAAGAGATTGTGCCTTTATCTTCTATCCCTTCAGGCAAACTCTGAGGAGATGATGGGACAAGTTGGTTCCAGGAAGAAGCTCCTAAGACCTGGATGCAAGAGGTCCCATTACTGATATGAATGGTGAACATTCATGAATGCATCTTTAATATTCCACCTGCTGCACCACTACCTCACACACTGCCCAATTTACTGTCATCACAACTCACAACTCATGCTCAATATTCCTAGATCCACCCTGATGTGCACACCCACATGTTGGAGCTTTCACATACTGCCAACTATTCAGCACAGCAGGTTGTCCCACATTCACTGACACACCTTCCTTGTTCTTACAGGATAAAGTTACACAGGCAGCAGGACCGAACTTGAAAGAGACATGCCTGCCTCACATTCTTATTCTGATGGAGCAGAAGACCCACCATGGCCATGAAATGACTGATTAATGATGCTGTACTCTTTGCTAATCCTGCATCTCATATCTGGCTTCCCTCTGGATTCTCAGGCTTCAGATGGCTTAAGGATGCACTGCTTGCTTTTTATCCCCTCCTACTACTCCATTCATCACAATCAACCCTCATACCTTCTCCTTTCAGATTCCCAAGGACTTCCTGGCCAGGCAGTAGTACAACTGGGTGAAGTGGAAGAGGAAGAAAATACCAATGATAGTAAAACAGCATCACTTAAACTCACAACTCACAGCCACCAGCTCTGATCTTGGCACTAAATGCACTTCAGTGGGTAGCAGGGAGGTGGTATCTACGCGGGATACATCTGGTGTGAATGGCCTTTCGCTAGATTGTGGCGGATGGGTAGTCAGGAACCAGCTCATGAGAAGACGAGTTCACACAATAGTGATGGTGCAAGGGTCTCACATGATCACTCGAGTGGGGAACCATCCAGGAAGAGGCTGATTGGTGTGCGCAGTGAGAGGCAGTGGCAGTACACCACTTATCAGAGAGCTTACTGCCATTGTCGAGGAACATAGAGGAGCAGGTTACCCATTGGCACCAAACTCTGTGCAGAGCTCAGAGGCCATCCTTTCCAGTATGGAAGAGGTGGCCATTTGCATGGGAATACTCAGGAAACACAACTGTGATGTACCATCTCGTGACTGATGCAGCACAAGTAGAAGCCAGCCAGAGTCTGACAGTTTCAATGGAGGCTCAGACTGAAGCTGTGCAATCTCAGTTACCTACCACACAGGCTCGATGCTGCACATACCCACGCTCAGAGGGCTGGCAGCTTAGTGCACAGCATTCCAATGATCTGTCCTCCATTGTATTTCAGGGATTGCTGAAACACCAGCCTTGGGAAGAGGCAGTGACTTCATGGATCATGAAACTTTATCCGTTCTCAGGAGGACAGAGCTTGGGTTTCCCACTCCTGTCCCCTACCCTTGCTGTTGCCGGCCAGCCGGCCAGCCAACCAGCCCAAGATGCTGACCCCCACACCAAAGCACGGCCTGAAACTGGGTCTTTCAGGCTCTCTGCAGTCTCCCCACTGAAGGGATTTGCTAACCATGCCTTCACTCCCCTCATCTCAGTCATTGCTGTAAATTGTAAAAAGCTGAGGCCCCAGCCCAGAGCCCTGTGAGACTCCACTTGTTGCATCCTGCCAATTAGACAAAGACCCATTTCTGCAGCAGTTCTGGTTTCTGCTATCCAGCCAATCTTCTATCCATATCAATATGTTACTCCCAGCATCATGAGTTTTACGTTTCTGCAATAACCTTTGACGTGGTAACCTATTGAAGGCCTTCTAGAAGTGCATGCATAATACATCTCTCTTTCATCTACACCGCATTTTACTTCTTCAAAGAACTCCAGTTAATTGGTTAAGCTGATTTCTCTTTTTGACAAAAGCATGTTGACTCTTCTTGATAACCTTCTGATTTTAGATGTGAGCAGCTATAATCTCTTTAACAATCGATTCTAACACCATCCCCATGACAGATGTCAAGCTAACCAGTCTATAGTTTCGTGTTTTCTGCATCCTTCCCTTCTTGAAAGATGTGTTATATTTGCTACTTCTCAGTCTGATGCAACCTTTCCTGAGTCTAGAGAATTTTGTAAAATTAACACCGATACACATACTAACTCATTAACTACCTCTTTTAAGATCTTAGGATGAAATCCACTGATCAGTTACAGTTCCATCAGTTTGGTCAGGACCACTTCCCTTGTGATTGTAATTTCATCAAGTTCCTTCCTCCCTTGCACCTTCTGCTTTACAGCGGCTACTGGAATTTCTTTTCTATCCTCTGTAACGAAGACAAAAGCAAAGCATTTGTTCGTTTTGTCTGCCATTTCCTTATTATCTGCTGTTAACTCTCCATTCTCACTCTTTAAAAGATCAAAACTCACTTTATTTACTCTTTTCCTTGTTAAGTATCTGTAGAAGCTCTTGCTATCCATTTTCACATTCCTAGCTCACTTCCTCTCATACTCCATTTCTCCTTCCTGATTAACGTTTATAATTCTCTGCTGTTCTTTATATTCTGATCAATTATCTATCTGTCACTCGTGTTTGTGCGGTTATGTTTTTTTCCTTAGATTGATGCTTTCATTACCTTCTTTACTTAACCACAGATGGTTGGTTCCAAAATATGCTGCTATAAAAATCTATCTTGTAAACATTCTGTGAATTTTTCATCCAGGCTACTACTGCCAATCTGATTTTTTCTAGTTTATATGTAGTTTGATGTCACCTCTGTTTTTGCTATCCCCTTATCAGAAGCAGCAAAAACACATCAGGCCAGACCAGGTAAGGGTGACAGATTTCTTTCTCTAAAGGACGTTAGTGAATCAGAAGAACGATGTTCAGAATTTTGTCACAATCTCACTCCACATTCAGGGAGTGCAACAGTTTGCAGTCACAGCACACCTCTCTGTTGAAATGTGAAGGGCTTTGAGTGCTTACGGAGTATCAATGGATGGGGAGCTGTGAGATATAGCTTTGGTGTGCAGTAGGAATAGATATCTCATGGTACTTCTCCAAGTTTAGACAGAGTGAACAGAAATCAATAAACAACTAACCTGAGAGCAGTTTCATATTCCTTTAAAAGTGCACTGTATGTTTAGATCTGGGAGGATAGAAAGCAGAGTTAGCTGGAGTCCTGAGGTGGAAAACAGTATCATTACAATCAAGGTACCATTGCAGACTGACTGGCATCACCATCTTCATACCCTCCATGCTTCTATTGCACACTCCAATGCTAGCACTAACATCCTCACCAAAATAGCATCCGGCATGGCCAACAGCAGAAGATATGCATGCCAGATGCATGTTTCATTTTGTATCCAAATAATAGCTCAAACACTGAAATAGTCAACACCCCAGAGCCAAATCTTTTGCCCCAATTCATTAACATCTTAAAAATCTTTCACATCTACTTCCAATTTTGATTGCTTTCTCAAAGCAGGAACTTCAATCAGTTTTACTGCTGATTCAAATCGCAAAAACGATGAATTGAAAGAAAGGGACCGAAATGCTTAAATTTCCTTGAAATGTAGCTTGATGTGGAATCTCAAACTGTAAATTTGTGCGGTCTCTCCAATGGAAATCCTGGCAGAATCTGCCTAAATATGTTCTCTCATTGTTTCTGACAGATGAAAAGTTAGAAAAATCCAATCCAAAATCTCCAAAAGTAAACACTCCAGTCAGGCAAAAGCTCTTTGGCTCAGAAACTGAGGTGAAAGTCTAGGCCGAATAAATTAACACACAGAAATGTTTGGAAGGTTCACCGTAGCAGTGGTGCTATGTAAATGCATTGATCTCCTAGAACCTTTAGTGGCAGAGAGTAAGGGTGTAGTGGCCAGTAACATGGAGGAAGGTAAACCTAGTTAAGGAGTTGGAAGCAAGCAATTGAGAATAGGCATTATCTCAGGCAGCAGCTGCACCACGGCAGATATATAATGACACAGCAATACATTAGGAGGATCCAGTTCATTAGATAGGCTAATGATTTTCTGGTGCTTTCAGGCATTTAGCCTATTTTTGCAATAAAGGGGATTTCATCCATAGTTTGGTTGCTATAAGTCTCATATTTTCTTGGCTTTCATGCGTACCACTACCACAGGGGTGGGTAAAATGAAGCACAAAGAATAAGTTGATCACAAAATGGTGATAAATGAGGGAAGGGCTATTTAGGGAGTAAAACAGATTTATGCCCAGAGGCAGATGGCTTGGGGCTGAGATACTGAGTGAATACTTTGCATCTGCCTTTACCAAGGATGCTAATGTTTCTAAAGACATAGTGCAAGAGGAAATAGTTGAGGTACTGGATGGGCTAAAAATTGAGAAAGAGGAATTACTTCAAGCTGATAAATTGCCAGGATTGGATGAGAGGTTTCCAAAGATACTGCAGGAAGTAAGAGAGGAAATTGTGGAAGTGTTAGCCATAATCTCTCAATCCACCCCAGGTACAAACACCAGACGGCTGCAGATTTGCAAACTCTCATCCAAAAAGGGGTAGAGTTAAGCCCAAGAGACCAGTCAGTTAAATCTTGGAGTAGGAAAGCTTTTAGAAACATGGTACAAAATTAATGCTGGCTTGGTAAATGTGGATTAATTGAGGAAAGTGAGCATGGACATGTACAAGTCAAGTTGTGTTTAACTTTATTGCATTGTTTGATGTGGTAACGGATGGGGTAAAGGGACAGGAGACAGAACATGCAAGGTGAAAAATATACTAGTAACCAGAAGCCTCGGGGGACTGTCATTAGCCCACAACTTTTGCCTTTACCATTAGTTAAGCATAGCCCCAGTCTGTCTCAAATGGCTGCCCCATGCCTCAATGTCCCCGCACATCAAATGCACAGTGGGAGCACTCCTTTGGACCAAAGTTTTCTCACTTAAGGTCAGATTGTCTTGGAGTGAGGGTCTGTGCAGCCATTTGTTTTCACAGGGTACATTCTGGAATACGTAGTATTCACCTTCCTGCACAGTCAACGCCCTGCTAAACGATAAAAGGAGTCATCCTTATATCCAGATGTCGGAACTGGGACACCAAGAGGAGGAACATTGGTGCAACAGTTAGGCTCAGAGTGAAGCAGCTGAAGAGTTTGACAGAACAGAGGGAAGCAGATCTTGCTGCCTTCGGTCATGCTGTCATGGTGAATCTGGAGATAGTGCAGCGGCCTCCCTCAGCTTGCCTAACAATTGCCCCCTACATTGGCCTGAAAGGACTCTGGTGACTAGAAGCTTAATGCAATAACTTTAATCCTCAGAATCATCAGTATATGAAAGGGAAACTGAAAAAAATTGTGATCCCCACACTCGCAGTAATGTGGAGCTGAAGCTAGTTGTCTCTAAAATGGTCAGCGAGAAGTGACATAGCCAGTACTCACAGTGCAATCTGAGCAACATTTTCCACTAACTCACTGCTTTGTGACTTTTCCACTAACTCACTGCTTTGTTTCTGTGTGTGAATGACAGAAAATACATTATTCTTTATAAGTTCACCTGGTGGTTCAGTGGGCACACGTTGTTTGGTTAGACACTAACTCTGCTTGAATTCCTGGTCTGTACAGAGTTAGTTGATTTGTTTGTGTTATCTTAGGGATAAGATTAACTTGTACATATTCCTGGTATAGAATGGAATTGGAGGTCAGGGGACGGGAGGAGAAATAAAGCTTCATCAAGTGACCAAACGCTGCTGTGGAAGGTGTGTGTGATTGAGCTGATGATGTACATGAACACAGGAACACACGGCCACATAACATTAATCATTTAGAAGGTTAAAGCAACAACTCATCTGTCTTCCTTTACAGAGTCATACAGCATGGAAACAGACCTTTGGTCCAACCAGTCCATGCTGACCACAATCTCAAACTAAACTAGTCCCACCTGCCTCCATTTGGCCCGTGACGCTCCAAACCTTTCCTATTTATGTACTTATCCAAATGTCTTTTAAATGTTGTAACTATAGCTGCATATACCACTTTCCACAGATGAACCATTCTCTGTGCAAAAAAATTGCCCCTCATGTCATTTTAAAGCTTTCTCCCCTCACCTTAAAAATATATCTCCTAGGTTTGCACTCCCCCACCCTAGGGAAATAACCCTTGTCAATCACCCTACTCTATGCCCCTTGTACTTCTATAAACTTTTATAAGGTCACCCCTCAACTTCCTATGCTCCAGTGAAATAAGTCCCAGTCTTTCCAGTCTATTTTTATATCTCAAACGCTCCATTCCCGCCAACATCCTGATAAATCTTTTCTGAACCCTCTCCAGTTTAATAATATCCTTCCTACAACGAGGAGACCAGAACTTCACACAGTTCTCCAGAAAAGGCCTCTCCAACATCCTGTATAACCTCAACATGATGTCCCAACTCCCACTCAAAGGTCTGAGCAATGAAGGCAAGTGTGTTAAACACCTACTTAATCACCCTGTGTACCTGTGATGTAAATTACAAAGAATTATGAACCTGAACCCCTAGGTATCTCTGTTCTACAACACCACCTAAGGCCCTACCATTAATTGTTTAAGTCCTGCCCATGTTTGTTTTACCAAAATGCAATACCTCACATTTATCTGCCATTCCTCAGCCCATTGACCCAATTGGTCAAGATCCTTTTGTAATCTTAGATAGCCTTCTTCATTGTCCACTACGTCACCAATTTTGGTGTCACCTGCAAACTTACTAACGATTCCTCCTATATTCTCATTAAATCATTTATATAAATGATAACCAAAGTGGACGCAGCATTGATCTCTGTGGAACACCACTGGTCGCAGGCCTTCAGTCTAAAAAAAACCCTCGACCACCACCCTCTGTCTCCTACCATCAAGACAGTTTTATATCCAATTAGCAAGCTCACCCTGAATCCCATGTGATCTAACTTTACCAGTAAGTCTACCATGCAGAAGCTTATCAAAGGCTTTCCCAAGTCCAAGTAAACAATGATATCACCCTGCCTTCATCAATCTTTTTGGTTACTTCCTCAAAAAACTTAATTAAGTTTGTGAGACATGATTTTCCTGGCTCAAAATCATACTGACTATCCCTAATCGTTCCTTGCCACTCCAAATGCATGTCAATCCTATCTTCATCTTCTCAAATGCTGTAGGAACTGCACACATCCAGGGAAACAGAGAGTATTCCATCACGCTTCTGACTTGTGCCTTATGGATGGGGGACAGGCTCAGGGGAATCTGGAGGTGACTTAGTTTCCAGAGAATTCTCAGTTCTGACCTTGTCACTGTTGAATGAAGAAAAATGTCACCATACTAAGCTGATGTAACTTATAGATCACTGCTTTGTAGTGATTCACCGTATTGTTTCTACTGCCCAGAAGGTACTACAATATGATTCACAACACCTACTTTCACCTGCAACTTACTCCATTCATTACATCCTAAAATGCTTTACTATTGTAGTGAGGGTAATGCCCCTACCTTTGAGCCAGGAGGCCTGGGTTCAGGTCCCAATTGCTCCAGAGGTATGTAGAAGCATCTCTGAACAGGTTAAGTGGGAACATATCTAAAATAACTAGCTGCCTGGAATGTGCCACTTGATAAAATACTTTCTTGTGATCTGCACCTATTACTGCCCCATGTTGGTTTGCTTGCTGAGAGCAAGTGGCATTAGATGTCATGGCAACTAGAGGATAGTTTTACTCTGCACCTTCCTGTAAATGAGAAACTGGTGCTTAATCCAAAAATGTTCAACATTGTGGCAGCTTCTCCAGAAGGAGTCAAGATTCCTTAAGATGAATTCTGCATTGATCTTGTCACCCACAGATGCTGGATAATCCTTTTATTTATTTTCTAATCAACCTGTTCAATGATATTATGACAGATCTCTGGGCAGGTGCCACAAGAGCCCTGACAAAATAAAATGATGTCTTTTTTGCGCAGTGGATTGTGCAATTGGGTTCACTTGTGGAAGAAGACTAAATAAAATGTATCATGCAGCTGTTACAATACATCATCTGCCTAATAGCTTGGTTCCAAAAGTTTCTAAAGAAAAAGGCTGCCCTTTTTGATCGTCACTTTGCTTAAAATGTAAAATGGTGAATTTTTTTTCCCCTGTATTGGAGGTTGGTTTCCTATGAACTGCATTGGACTTGGCCTTGTCAACTGAGGAATAAATAATTATTTTAAAATGTTTCACCAGTATTAGCAAGAGTAAGCTTTGTAGTACAAACTGAGAAACATTCAATAACTGGTATCTCCATGGTCTCAGCCTTTCCAATTTCAACATTTTCCTTATGCCCTGCAATCCTCGTGCTCATTTAAAATCTAAACAAAGCCTGGCAGTTAACTGTCAATCATCATTCACTGCTGATTCCACATGACAACTCTGCTACTATCAGAGTGTACTTGCCAACCAGTCAGTGCTCTCCTCTTATTCAGTATAATTGTTGCATTTCTCCTGTATTAGTATTCTTGTAAATTGTCCTGCCACATGCGAGATAAAAGCTTTGACTAAATGTTTCTTTTTTCCGCAAATCCTTTCTCATCAGCTAAAATTCAGAGCTATAGCTGATGTGAGCGATTCAATTTAGGGTGGCATGGTGGCTCAGTGGTTAGCGCTGCTGCCTCATAGCACCAGGGACCTGGGTTCAATTCCACCCTTGGGTGACTGTCTGTGTGGAGTTTGCATATTCTCCCTGTGTCTGCGTGGGTTTCTTCTGGGTACTCCACTTCCCCCCCACAGTCCAAAGATGTGTAGGCTAGGTGGATTGGCCATGCTAATTTGCCCATAGTGTTCAGGAATGTGTAGATTAGGGGGATGGGTCTGGGTGGGATGCTCTGAGGGTTGGTGTGGACTTGTTGGGCCAAAGGGCCTGTTTCCACACTGTAAGGGTTCTATAATTCATTTTTATTAAATAATGATGGGCAGAGCTGCAGCAGGGAAGCAAAGTGGGACATCCTGGGAAAGATTTTGACTCATTAAAACATCATCCTCTTGATCAGAGTTAAAATCAGGACCCTCATGTCTGAATATCATTAGTGCACGACTGGTTTTAATGTTTCTAAGAGACAGACTTGGTGGGCATGAGATGTATTCAAACACAATAAGAATAATGAGTTTTACTTTGTTGCAAGAAACTAGGTTAGTCCCTTGTGTGTTTCTGCTCCAACAATGTAGACCAACACTGACACCTCTGAGCAACTGATACCCACAGCAGACATGAAAATTCTCAAACTGTTCACATAAAAGGTGAGCATCATTTATTCTTCTCATGCCACCCTACATGCCACTTACAGCAGTTTTCCAAAATATTTGAAAACCAAAAGAACTGTGGATGCTGTAAATCAGAGACAAAAAAATAGAAATCGCTGGAAAAGTTCAGCAGGTCTGGCAGCATCTGTGGAGGGAAGTCAGAGTCGATATTTCAGGTTGAGTGACCCTTCCTCAGAAACCAAAATTTATGTACGTGCAAGGAAACTTTCTAAAAATGAAACACTCTGCATTTGAGGCAGTTAAATATTTTGCCTTGTAATACCTAGCAGTGTTCTTTTTGGAAATGAATTATTTAATTTTTCAAGAAAGTGAATTTAAATGCAATCAGACTTGTTTATTTTTGCTGAAGTGTGTTAGCCATGAGTGATGAATATCCAGTTGTCACAAAATCTGATGGACAGCAAAGTCCACCAGATGCTTTTCAGAGTGGTTGCTCTAAATGCATATAGTCTACCTGCATAGAACATCAGGCCTCCTGGCCTAGAGGTAGGTACTACTACTACACCACAAGAGCCCTGTCAGGGATTGCATGATACCTGTATTGGACGACAGCCTGTTCTAGTCTTGGCTAACCAAGATCGTCAGTTTAGCATTTTGCAGAGAAATGACTGGGCTTCTGTCCTCATGAATGTTTCAGCAGAGTGACCTTTTGCACACTAGCGCACGTCGAATATCAAATATTTCACAGGAGACGCTCACTTCATGCACACAGACACCAGGCACGTTAAACCGTTTCAGAAATAGTAGGAACTGCAGATGCTGGAGAATCTGAGATAACAAGGTGTAGAGCTGGATGAACACAGCAGGCCAAGCAGCATCTGGCTGCTTGGCCTGCTGTGTTCATCCAGCTTTACACCTTGTTATCTCAGGCACGTTAAACCTGCAGTTTTAATGAATAGCTGCCTGCCACTAGTTTCTCTCACTCTACCGCTTGCACTCCCGTCTCCAATTTTGCGAGATAAAAGTGACTGAAAAGAGTTCAGCTGTGTCATTTTGCATTTCTCTTTATTTCCTGATGTTGAGTTGTGTCCAGATTACACTCTTCCAATTATCAGGACACCATCCATTAAACTGAACGAGACCCATTATTTACCAAGGTATTTGCCCCAGGCCGAGATGTCATTTGATCCTGGGCTGACACGGCATCGTTGATTTATTTTGAGGTTTGGATCTCCAATATAATTAGATTCTCCATTTGACAAACATCGTGGACGGCAAATTCCTCTATAAATATACCAGACAAGCGACAAGTTACAACACGAAAAGACTTTGAGACATTAGAAAAATAAAGCATTTTCTTTCTGAAGTAACAGTGAGTATGTGATACAGGTTCAAATGAAGATTGTCAAAATATTTTGTCCATTTGCTTTTCTATATATATATATATATATATATACACACACATAAACAAAGTTAGATCTTATCTCATTTTCTAATAAGGCTTGTTTTCATCTTCACAAAAAAGCTAGTTGCTTTTGAATCAGTCAATAACAGGTAGATTTTTTTCTCTGTAAGCTTCCATGCTGTGTCTTTTCTCATGCAGATAGAATGACAATTTCATTGTTTATGAATATTTTTCAAACCTCTGCACAGCTGATGGTATGTAGCTGGCGGTTATTTTGGGCCATTTATGATCCTTGTTTGGATTGGTCGTGGGGGTGGGGTTGGAAACAGGAGTGAGCCTGTGTGTCTTACAGATCAAGAGGGGCCACAGTGGAGACCAGGAAGTAAAATGATGGATTGGAGACTGAAATGTCAGCAGTGTACACAGACAGAATTTATTTACAACACGGAATCCATCCTCTTAAATGCCCTACTACAGCACAAAGAGTTTACAATCTTGTGCTGAGGTGCGTGTCAAACTCTGCTGAGTTATTTGAATCAGTTCACCAGTACAACCTCTCAAACATGCCCCAGTAATTGGACTGTGGCTTTAATGCCTTTTTAACAAAAACATTAATTTGGAGTATGGTAGTCATGGGAACATCAGCAAGAGGCTGAGACCTTCATCTAAAACCAAACTAAAGACGTGAAAAGTACCTTTATTGCCAAG
>NW_025967704.1:0-5734 GCF_021869965.1 Rhincodon typus | reverse complement strand
ACTAGAGATAGTAGGAACTGCCGATGCTGGAGTCTGAGATAACAAGGTGTGGAGCTGCATGAAGGCCAGACAGTATCAGAGGAGTAGGAAAGCTGACGCTTCAGGTGTGGACCCTTCTTCACACCAGATATCTGATTTGAATTATGCAAAACGTGTTGGACCAGGGTGTCTCATTCACCAGTTTTCCTTCTGATAGAATCTTAAGGAACTGCCTGCCAGCCCAAGCTCCATTTTGGTAAGACATTTCCCAGCTACAAGGCCCCAGAAACTGGGTCCTGGTTTCTCTAATAGTATCTTTGTTTGTCATTTTGAGGTAAACATAATCTATTTTAAGACATTAAAAGCAATTTTCCTGGCATCACTTCATGAAATGGTGATCTGGTGTCTATGCATCGTGTGGCTAAAAGATAGACGAAAATTTCACATATTATAGAAATATCCAAACCAACAGCACGGACTTCATCAAAGCTAAAGTTTTATCAAGCTAATCTTCCTTGCTCTTTATGTGGGTAATGTAGTTTATGTAGGTAATGACGCTCATTTAACCACCTGGGATGTAGGCACAGTGGATCACATGACCTCCTTCTGCACCATAACCATTCTGTGATCCGGTGATATACCATCCCTGAAAGCTCCAGTCTGCTATAACGTTCTCATTTACCCCTCAACATCCTCTAGCTGAAACTACAAATTTGTACGGTAAGGTACTCCAATGTCCTGTTGGTTTCTCTCTGAATTCCAGCATTGTATTTGGGATTGACCTGATATCATTTCTCCGCTGACCTCTGGACATCCACCATGCTTCCACCAACCTTTTCCCAATCTGACTCCATATTAGAAACTCTTGTGACCCCGTGAGGCTGTACGAATGGGGAAAGGGTCTATGAGAGTGGGAGCCTGTTGTTAGAACTTGGATGAAGTTCCATGGCAGCCGTTGCTGCTTCAGAGCTCAGAACCCCATAATTTCACTTGTGACCCCACTTAGGGTCCCGACCCCCGTTTGGGAAGCCCTATACAATGGATTGAATTTCCAGGCCCTGTCCAGGGTGGTACTTGTGGTGGGCAGGGATGCTGAATGTCAATTTCCCAACCCCATCCCTGGCATCAGCCATTTTTGTTCACATGGGTTCAGGGTGGGCAGGTTACATGACCCGCCCACATAAGCCAGTCACCCAATCACGAAGCGCTCACTTAAAGAAAGCTTGTAGCAATTTTCCAGGTGGTCTCCATTTTTCAACCTGATGGGGGACAAATTTAAATGGCTCAAGGTGGACAATCAGTGGCAGATTGGATGGGAGGGGTTGGGGCCTGGGAGGTGGGGTATGTTGCACGTTAAGCAGAACCAAACACTACCAGGAGGTTTAGGGTGTTGTTTCCAACCCTCCTTTCCATACTGGCATAAAGGATGTTTTGGTTCACAGTGATGGAAAAGAACCACTAGTGAGTCTTAATGAGAAGAAGCACTTATTTTAACAATGAGCTGTCATTTACTAGATGTAATTTCAAGCAGCTACATTTTTATGAGGTAACGGTGTTAATGTTTCTCTTAAAGTGACTCCACCTTATTCTGTTGATGCCACGTATGTGGTCTGTGTATGGAGACAAGGCCCCAGATAATCAGAGAATCATTGCACTGGAGACTGGAATCTCACATTAAGATCATGTGAAAACCCCAAAGTAGCTGACTCTGAGTTCAGGAAATTAAAAATTTTGATGGGCAGTTTCCCGGAATCTGGAACCCTTCTAAAAAGCCCTTTAAAGTTAAGGATTTCAAGGGGTCCTCACTCACAAGTTTAATAGTTGCCGAGGAAAGGTATTAATAATGATCTCCTTGGATCTTAGGATTCATGAGCAACTTTGTAACAGAAGGGCTCAGTCCAGGAATCTCCAACTCAGAAATTATCATCAGATTTACTGCCTGATCAAATTTTCTGGGCCAAAGAGGTTGACTCAAGCTTTCAGAGGGAGCAGCTGTATCTGACCCTGCTCTGCAAGGTCCTTTAGTGATTATGCCTGACCAAACGTAGTTATTATTAACATGCAATAAACCTTCTTGTTATCTAAGAACAGTGCCTCTTCTGTACAGATTCTCTGATGTTGTGTATCCTCTACCAATAATCACTAGACACACCCAAAATAAAGTAAGAATAAAAGAGGATTGGTCACACAGAACTACCTAAAACAACCTTTATCCCATCCCACGCAATGGTAAAGGTAGAAAATAGCACAAGTTGCCAGGAGTGGTTGATAAAATACCATAATTGTCTTCCAAACTCAGGCAGAAAAGGAACTCTTGTAAAATTGACAGTATTCAGCAATGCTAGTGCAAATAACAGGTTTTACCACAAGTGTGTCTCAACCGTTAGCTCCTGACAGGACATGGATTTGAAGAAAAATGCTGCAGATTGCCTTTAGGTGCTGTTTCATTAAAGAACAAAATGGGGACTAATTGGCGGCTCTATCCAAGTGTCAGTACTGGCTGAAGTGGGCTGAATGGTCTCCTGCAAGTTTCTGGGAAGAAGGGCATCACATTACAATTGAGCTGAGTGCAGCAAGCACAAGACTGAAAAGTGAACTGCAGCAAGTGGTGAAAGCACAAAAGCAAAACATTGCAGACGCTGGAAATCTGAAATAAACATAGAAACAGCCAAATACGCACTGAAAATGCTTATTGTTCTGTTGAAAGGTTACAACCTGAAATATGAATCGTTTCACTCTCTACAGATTTGGGCAGATGCGTTGAGTGTTTTCAGCACTGTCTATGCTTATTTAAGTGGCTAATGCCATTTCTTCTCTTTAGCCAGTTTGAGTCAGAAGAATGCAGCACAGAACAAAGGTGCAGGTAGCTGTATAAACACTGGAACACTTCAGAGTGAATCCAATAAGAAGCAAAAACTAATTTGCAGCCTTTGTATGAGATGGCAGTGAATTTTGGATGATGCCATGAATGTATCTATTTAATGATTTCAGGATTTCCTTTCTAAATGGTAATAGGAATGTGAAATAGGCCATTTAATTTGCCATCCCATGGATAATGCAGTATGATTGATTGGCTCTGCTTAGCACAAAGAAGTTATTTTTACTTTGAGTCACATTTGAAATATTGAAGTGTCTTTAAGCAGCCATGGAAAGGGAGTGGTATTCTGTGCTTTAATCTAACCACTTATTGAAGCTCAAAGGACAACATTTTATTCCATTCCTTAATTAAAGAAAACCATTTTTGTGTTATTTAGGTTAGCAAGTTGCCCCTTTTTAAAAAGATATAGTGTAGTCATCTCCCTGTTTCAAAGGAGAACAGAGAAACTAAGAAACACTGTCTGAACTTCCTACCTGACAACAGGTGTTGCTCCACATAGGAAGACAGGTCACACTGAAGGCAGCAACCAGTTCCAGACGGATGAACTTCAATGTGTGTTACCGCATATGGAAAGCACCAGTATTGACTCAGAACAAAAAAGACACACAAAAGGTTGCTTATGTAATACATTCGATCTAATACCATATTTCAATTTTTATTTGTTTCTTAATTTCACATTCAAAAACAATAATCCCTCTCTGTTGTATAAGGGTGTTAAGGTTGGAAAGTGTTCATAAAAGGAGGACCATTAGTACCACCCACTATGATGATGTAATATGGATTTGTTGCTAACAGTTTAGGTTCTCATAGGTATGAGACCTAATGTCCCGTTCCACCTCAAAGTCTCTGTAACAATGCCTATCAGATCAATGTAACCTATATCTAGCTGCTCACATGCAATAAACTATGTCTTGGTCAGTACAAGAGACTTTTCTAGTTAGATCAGCAAGTGTTTTGTTCTCTACCACATTAGACCAAACAGACCGTAGAGATCCCTACACTTATACAGGATGGTGGCAGCAAATCTACCCTGTAGTGAGGTGAAAATCCATTCTGAATTCACATATAACAGTCTCCAGCTGTAGAACCATCTACTCCCCATCACAGGTCAGCCATCCAACCACCACAACCATCCCACAACGCCATCCCCCTTAACCTTCACCTATGCGTAGAATTATTGCAATGCTTCTGATTACCCACCTTGTTGTGTAAATAGTGTTAATGGGTCACATTTACGCACTGTGATAGCAGAAAGACACAGCAGATCATTTTTTGCAGTGTGCACTATTATTATTGAAGTGAACAGACCACTTGATAATATTTCAACAGGTTCAGAACTGTAAATATCTTTAAAGATTCATTATATCTAATAGGATGAAGAATATCCCAGGGATTGCCCCAATGGAGTGAAAAAAAAAACAAGCCACTCAAAATGTGGAAATTTTGATAATTTGTGATTGAGTGAAAATGAACTCTCAGTAAGCAGGAGAGCAATTGCAGTCAATTCACTCAGTAGATGCAAACACATAACTAGATGTCTATCCATCTCTAGCATCCTGTATTATTAACAGGAATAAGACAATTTAATAAGTATTATGTGCGACTTATAGATCTAAATACTGTAAGGGAAGACTTCCTGATCAGACATGATCAGTGTTTGTGCTGTTCATTTGAAAATTGTATGCTTATGCTTCTGACTTTACTCTAATTCTTATAATTTAGGTTTTCTCCCAACATTCTCTATTTGGGCTCAAACCAACAGGATTGTTTCCATAAACAGAACCTCACTTCCAAAAAAATTGAAGCAACATGACTTGTGCATGGAGTGGATGGACTATTGTGTTGAAAAATAATCAATGAAATATATTATTTTCTACTGAAAGTTGTACAAGGTGGCCTCATCTTTTATAGTATTATCTGACCACATGTTTAGGCTAAAACAACTCATGGAATTTATTTCACAGGGCACCTACCACAACCACCTTCTTAAGGGCAACTAGGGATGGGCAATAAATGTTGGCCCAGCTAGCAAATCCTGTGAATGGATAAATAAAATCAGAAAAAAGAGATATTTAAAGGAACAACTAATGGCAAATATACTTCTCTAGTCTACTTTTCTCGGTTGAAATCCGTACAGTCGCCCCAGGTCAGCTGATAGATGTCACGGTTATAGGCAACAATATCTTCCTCCTCAGAATATAAAAGACATTTATGTTAAGGCATATATAATGTTATGTTAGGTTATAGCTGGATTTCTGGCTGCCACACAATAGGAAGGATGTGATTGCACTAGAGAGGATGCAGAAGAGATTTGCCAGCATGATGCTTGGGCTGGAGCGATTCAGCTATGAAGAGAGATTAGAGAGGCTGGGGTTGTTTTCCTTATAACAGGGAGTGCTGAGGGGGCATCTGATTGAGATGTAGAAAGTTCTGAGGGGCATAGAGAGGGTAGATAAGGAGAAATGTTTCCCCTTGGGAGATGGGTCATTAACCAGGGACACAGATTTAAGGCCAGGAGCAGGAGGTTTAGAGGGAATTTGAGGGAAAAATAGTTCATCCAGACGGTGGTTGGTATCTGGACCTCCTTGTCGAAAAGTGTAATGGCAGCATGAACCCTCAAGACATTTAAGAAGTATTTAGAAATGCTTTTGAAATGCTCTAATGCACTTGAAATGTCATAACATAGAAGGCCATGGACTAAATGCTATAAAATGGGATTACAGTAGATGGGTATTTGTTGACCAGCGCAGATATGATGGACCAAAGAGTCTCTTTCTGTTCTGTAAAAGCTCAGTGATATTGATGAATGTGAATTGATAGCATGGATCACATACTATCTACCAACAGATCATTGGTAGAGGACAATAGATATTCGAA
>NW_025967703.1:0-25000 GCF_021869965.1 Rhincodon typus | reverse complement strand
TATCACAAGTGTTTAGCACAAATATTGCAATTAAAAATCTTACATTTCTTTGCATTTTTGGCTTTTTGTTTTCAAATGTTATCATTATGAAAGGAAGGTGTAGTGATTGTAATGAAGTTAGCCAGGTGATTCTCATAGAATATGAGTTCCCTGATTGGGGCTCTTAATCTGGTCCAATCAGGGAGTCCTGGCTGACAGGTATAAACAGGAGTGTGACAGATTCTGTTCACTCTGAGAGCTGGCTCTGAGGAAGCTGGACCTATGTCAAGTTCTATATACATGTAAATAAAGGGTGAGTTGATGATGGGATACCGGCCTCTGTGGAGTTATTTCAGAAGGCTTCTTGAGTGGGCATTCCTGTTAAAATCCTGCCAGACTCCAGACCTGGGACAATTGCTCTTAGAGAAACGCAGTAACAGTGACTACCAGTTTAGCTTAGGAAATTTAGCTTAACTGCAACTTAGAAACTGCTAGTGGTGGTATTAACAGTCAAGCATTTTCAGATGGCATGTTGTTATTTTAAAGGAAACAAATCTTTGTTTTATCATGGGTTAAAATTTTTATTTTACAGTGGACAATAGAATGTCATTTGAATGCAGCAGATGTTCTTTTTCTTTTACTGCCACTGTAGTTTCTGGATTTATAAGCAGTTTAAGGTGGTCTAGTACATCATGCGTTTCTCTTTCATCCCGCGGTTTTTGCAGAAGTTAATTTCCATATAATTCCACATTGACATGGAAAAGGGCATGGGAGTTGTTGAATTTTCCAACCAATCTCTGGCTAAAAGAAGAATGCCTTGGGTTTCTGAGGGACAAGCTAAGTGGAGTTCCAATTTTTCTGAAATGATTGAATAGCTGAAAACGAATAAAATTCATCACACACAAGGATTGGAAAGTTCTGGCATTAAGAAGGCATTCAAGATGCAAACAAACTACTTATCAGGAATAAATCTGTCCTCTCATCACATAAAAATAGCTTTTAAAATTACAGAGCAATTTTAACAATATGTATGTGTCTCCATCGGCCAAAAAGACACTGATTCATTATGGCGTACCTCCACTGTCTCAGCAATATAATTTTTCTAGTCAACTGTGGAAGGCATCACATACAAGTTAAAACATGCCTTTACCCAGCATTTAATTGTGTATCATGTTAATAGGAGTGAACGAAATTGATCGGAATCAGGGGCCCTGCAGTTTTTATTTCCAATTTCTTTTTCTCCTCAAAGTGGGGGGCACTGTCTTAAGAACAAGCCCAGTTGAGATCTATGGATTTTGCTCAGGTACAAAACCCAGGATCTTTCTGATTTCTAAGCTTTAGTGGGAATCACACAGTGTCTTGCCCAGGCCAAGCTGTCAGGTGTGCGCACACCACAGCCTTCGGTCAATGTTGACTGTATGACTTTCATTGTTGGTGCAGAGGTTTAGTGAGAGTTAAGTAAATATTTAGGGTAATGGATAGCCTTGTTTATGCCGCAGTACTGTGTTACATTGGAGCACCAGCATACCTGAGAGCACAGTTGATTCCTTCATTTAGTTCCTAAATATGCAAAGAGGAAATGTAAATGGGAAAGATAAAGCCATTCCTGAAGTAAGATGAGGGAGAAAGAGATTTCCTCTGTGTGTTATAAGTGGTTATCAGCTCATTTATGCAGGCCCCTTTTTTTGGTAAATGGAAGTCTACTTCGATGGTAGTGTGGATGGAGGTCAAGCATGGCCATCAGTCTGGCTAAAGGAGATGCATTGCTTGGAGGTAGCAAGCTGAAGGAGGCATTAGGCAGGTAAGTACTGAAAAAATATTTCTGTGCTTTCCAGCACTATTTTAAAAATCCATGTTACTTACTCTGACATTTTGTTACATAGATTTTTGGGAATATTGTACTCTTGAAAAAGGTAGGTTGAATAAGCCAGTAAATAGCAATACAATGTCATCATCAAGCTAAAAACATACTTATTTTAAAGCTAGAGTAACAAATAGTCTCTGGTAGATTCTAAAAAAAAGCCTTCTCTTGTTTTTGGCATAAACAAGAAGTATACCATTCAGGACTGCTCAACAAGCTCAAAAGCCTCCTGTATTGCTTTAGGGCTGGAAATAGTGTCTGAGACTCTGGAACACAGCATCACTTTTGCAAGCTAAGCAGGTTTCCATGACTCAAGGAAATGTCTAGGTAGTTTGAACATGGCACTCGAGAATGGACAAATAACTAAAGCTGGCTTTGTGAACATTACAGTGGATCAGCAGGGGGCCTGGCAACTCTCCAGACAATATAATGGCTCTCTGACAGGAGGAGAGAAAATAACTCTTAAGGAAAAGCAAAACAGACCTCACTTGTTCACAAAGTATCTCAAACTCATTGTAAAAACTTTGCATGGAAATCATGATCTACCCAAGTGATTATTTATACACTGAAGCAGAAATATACAGCTTTGCCTCAAAAATGCCCACAACGAAGTTCAAAATTCAAAATATTTTTCTACAGTTTGGATTAAGTGGAATGAAATGCACATTCCTCCATATATGAGTAAGTTAGTTTTGATTGGGATTAGACTCATGAGAACAGGCAATTCTCTTCTCCCAGGCTTTCATGTTAGCTACCAGAAGGAATGAAAGCATGTGTTAGTAGGTCTGTGATTAGTTCTCCCTTTCTTCTTCATGGGAAGGCACCTGGAAAACCGTAGCTGCTTGGCTTAGATGAAGAACTTAGGCAATGGAAGAAGATTAATGCTGTATTATCCACATTGTTATGCCCTTCATTGGGTGATTGCCTAGCAGAGCAGTTTTTATGTGTCAAATAAACAAGCCTATTTCATGACATTTAATTTAATGAAAAATGTCTTTGGAGATGACTTGTGTGCTGATAACAGTGAGGTGACATCAATATTAGAGATTGGATTATTTTCTCCATTTAAACAAATGGTATCAGGATCCATCACTCCCAGGTTAGGTATAACATTATACTACTGTGCTGCGATGCTTCTTCTACATGACTATAATATTCCCATTTTCCACACAGTCCACCATTATCAACATATGAATCCGCCTCCCTAGTCCATGGCCAGGTGTGGAATATTTGAATCCAATTTTAACTGACTCAAAACTTAATCATTTTCATAAAATTAAAATCAGGACTTTTTATGTTTTAGGCCTGTACCTATTCGCATCTATATTGAGCAGGCAAACGCATTTTGCATAGAGAGTTCATTCATTCATTCATTCAACTGTGTCACTTCCAAATTCTGGCCACAGAAATGAAAGTACAGTATGTTGGTCATTTAGATGAAACTGATAACTGAAAACTGTTAAAACTCCATGCAGAGAGGTGCGGTTATGTGGAAAATGTTGAATCCTGCATGAATCATTTATACATAATTTATAAATAAAACTTTTCTTATTAAAGTTGGTGCATGAATTAAATGCTTAAATATAGCATGAGAAGTTAAGTGAATAAAATGGAATTTGTATAAATAAGTAACATCTGAAATCGAAATATATTTCTAATCATTAATGACTTACATCATTGTTGCTATGTAGTATCTATCAATTACTAAAGAACTGGAAGTCCATAAATAGTCTGTCCTACACAGATCTGAAGTTTCCAATGATCAGTTCTGGAGAGCAATTAACTGTGACAAATTCCTGGTCATTGGAATAGTCACCATAAACAAATTTGCGTTGTAATTATATTTTCCTTGCCTGCATTATTTACGCTGTAGGCTACACGATCTCTCTCCATTTCTTTGTCTCCATTCCATTTTTAATCCAATGGGGTGGATTTCTCTTTGACAGTGTGCATTGCTGAGATTTCTATGGATGAAAGGAAAAAGAGACAAGAAGTTCCAAGTATTGTTTGAAGTTTACAGTCAATCCAAAGTTCCATTGTTCCATTGTTCAATTTATCTGATGGTTTAACATCTAAACATTTACTGAGCCACTTACCTCTTTCAAATTGTTGAATGTTTTTGGTTCTGTTTGTAACACTAAAGATGACTTTGACATACATGGTTTAGATTAAGGTTTTGGACCCATAGGAAGAAATGCCCCCTCCCTTGTGAGGTGGGAGCAATGACGAGTGTGGCGACACTTTCAAATGAGAATGAAAAATAAGATTCTTGACATCGAGAAACATTCTGGCCACTTTCCCCTCAAGCCTTAAATGGTGAGTTCAGAATCTTGCTCTTGAGTGGCAACAACCTTATATCAATGCGCTGCATCTCATTAAATCCCCGATATGTCCTAGTTACATCCCACTTCCAATTTCTCTCTCCATCAGCAAGAAAGTAGATGGCACAGAGCCCAGACAGATAGATCAGAGTGGGGACCTAGCAGTTGAAGCTTAATGAATGCCTGCCCCAACCATCATGTGCTGCTTCTTCACCATAGGAGCCCTGCATGTTCCATGACCCCATCCTCCTCAATACTTCATCCAATGCAACTCCACATCAGAAAACTGTGAGTATCATCAGGCCTAATCTCAGACCAACTCAGGCACAACTTCATGCCATTACTGATTCGGTAGTGCCACCCATGTGCCTTCAATCATGAGCATTACATTGTGCTCACTAATTAACTCCTTGTCGTGTAGGCTGATGCAATGTCTCGAGAAGAAGGAATTTAAAAGTGGAACCTGAAGTTCCCATGAGCCAATTTTATTCCACAATGAGTTCAGGAAGGTAACTCTTTGCAGCTGATGGATTCTCACATTCAAGAGGCTTGACACCATCCAGGACAAAGCTTCATTGGTACCACATCCACAAACATTCACTCACTCTATCACTCAGTAGCAGCAGTGTGCACCATCTACAAGATGCACTGCAGAAATTCACCAAGGTGCCTTGGACAGTACCTTCTAAACCCACACCCACCTTCCTCAAGAGGAACAAGAGCAGCAGATACACCGTCTGCAAGTTTCACTCCAAGTCATTCACTATCCTGACCTCGAAATATATCACTGCCCCCTCACTGCTGCTGCACAGCATCCAGAGAGGGAAGCAGCAGGTGGAGATCCCCCAACGAGGCAAAGGTCAATGCTGACATAGTGGATCTAAGGTCTTGTCATCATTTTCTTCGATTGTCTGAAAGACAGGGTAAGGGCTGATACTGAGCGTCCAGCTTCATCATCACTGACCTGAACAATCTGCCATAACAGGATTTTAATATGTCTCAGTCAACATCAGTAAAAACTGCCCATTCATTGTGGGATCTTGCTGTGCACAAAAAAAACCTGAGGCCTATGTTTCCAAAGTTATAAACAGTGACAACTCTTCGAAAAGTATTTAATTACTTGTAAAGCATTTGGAACACCATTTCCACCTTTTGTCAGTCCACCTCCACTTAACAGCTGTTCTGCTGCATGCCATGCCACTCCACAACCCTACTGACTCTACTATTCACTGTACTGAGACCACTAGTGACTCCTCCATCCTTTGTCTCAGTTTATTGACTGCCTGTGGTAAAACTGACAGATGTCCCTGTGCCTGTCTCTACAGTTTGACCAGGTCATTAATGGCTGAGAACTGGGGCATGTCATCTGCCTGAGGCTGATTAACAAACTCGTCTTTCGTAGTCTGAGGAATTTCACACACCTGAGGTATTTCTTCCTCCAGCTGTGAAGCTGTGTCAGTGATGTTCTCATCAGATTGATGTGGAGGTGTAGGTGATGGACTGGGGTGGACAAAGTCAGAAGTCAGATCCTGTGTGACTAGTCTTCAGAATCAGTCTCATTCTTGGACGCATGCATCTCCATCAAGGATGGAAACCTCAGGGCCTCACTTTACCACAAGCCCATGGATAACTTCACAATATGCACTTTTCTAGGATCCATGCTAAACATGTTAAAGAAGTCATCCCCTATGGACAAGCCCTGCGCATACTCAGGATCTGCTCAGACGAGGAGGAACGCGATAGATACCTGAAAATGCTGAAAGACACCCTCATAAGAATGCGATACAATGCTCAACTCATCGATTGCTGGTTCTGATTTGCTACGGTGAAAAACTGCAATGACCTCTTCAGAAGGCAGACACAGGACATGACAGATAGCGTACCCTTCATCGTTCAGTACTTCCCCAGAGCGGAGAAACTACGCTATGTTCTTCACAGGCTTCAACATGTCATTGATGACGATGAATATCTCATCAAGATCATCCCTACGCCTCCACTTCTCGGCTTCAAACAACCACCAAATTTCAAACAGACCATTGGTCACAGCAAACTACCCAGCCTTCAGGACAATATTGACCACAACACCACACAACCCTGCTATGGCAACCTCTGCAAGATAAGTCAGATCTTCAACATGAACACTACCATCACACGTAGGAACACCACCCACCATGTACATGGCAGATACTCATGTGACTCGGCAAATGCTGTCTGCCTCATACGCTGCAGGCAAGGATGCCCTGAGGCATGGTATATTGGTGAGAACATGCAGATGCTATGACAATGAATGGACACTGCACAACAATTGCCAGACGGGTATTTTGCCTCCCAATTGGGGAACACTTCAGCAGTGAAGGACATTCTGCCTCTGATCTTCGGGTAAGCGTCCTCCAAGGGGGACTTTGAGATACACAACAACTCCGAATCACCAAGCAGAGACTGAAGGTCAAGTTCCATACCCACGAAGACGGCTACAACCATGATCTTGGGTTCATGTCACGCTATATGTGACATCACCACCTTAATAACTTGTTATGATCTCTCTAACTTAATTCATTTGTACAGTTTTGGATTACTCGTTACTTTGGTTAGATCCTCGGGCATGTGACTCTTATACGCGGCATGTTATTCCAGCCGTTTGATTTGTCTCCAGTACCATCTTGTTTTTAATGTTTTATAATTATCTCTGCCTCAATTAAACAGATTATAGGTCATCCCTTCACTTGTTATTCAGCTGTTAACACTTACTCACACCGTCTGACACTTTTGATCACCTGCAGAGATTTGTTATTTAGCCTGTCGACACTCCACTCACACCATTTGTATGATCTTTTGCTCTCTCTGATTATAAATTCTGTGCCTGTGTGTCTTGTCCTCACCAACTATCGAAGGGGCAGCGCTTCGAAAGCTTGTGATTTCAAATAAATCTGTTGGACTATGACCTGGTGTTGTGTGACTTAAGGCCTCATCAGATTGTGCAGACAAGTCTAACTATAGAGAGAGAGTCCGCTGAGGTGAAAATCACAGAGCGATAGAGTCCTACAGCATAGAAAGAGGGCCTTCAGTCTATTGTAACAAAGTGTGGAGCTGGAGGAACACAGCAGGCCAGGCAGCACCAGAGGAGCAGGAAAGCTGACGTTTCGGGTCTGGACCCTTCTTCAGAAATGGGGGAGGGGAAGGGGGCTCTGAAATAAATAGAGAGAGGGGGAGGCGATGACAGAAGGTGGATAAAGGAGCAGATAGGTGGAGAGAAGATGGACAGGTCAAGGAGGCGGGGATGAAGTCAGTAAAGGTGGATGTAGGTAGGGAGTTGGGATGGGGGTTGGTCAGTGAGGAGGGAGGGGCGGGTAGGTGGGAGGGAAGACGGACAGGTCAAGGAGGCAGGGATGAAGCCAGTAAAGGTGAGTGTAGGTGAGGAGTTGGGTTGGGGGTTGGTCAGTGAGGTGGGAGGAGCAGATACGTGGGATTAAAGATGGACAGGTCAAGGAGGCTGGGACAAGAGTGGGGGCTGGTCTGGGACGAGGTCAGGGGTGGGGAGATTTTGAAGCTTCCGCAGCTACACTGGCATTATCCCCCACCTTTTCCTCCATTACATCAATGACTGTATTGGCCCCGCCTTGTGCTCCCACGAGGAGCTCGAACAGTTCATCCACTTTACTAACACCTTCCACCCCAACCTTAAGTTCACCTGGACCATCTCTGATACCTCTCTCTCCTTCCTGGACCTCTCTGTCTCCATCTCTGGTAACCACCAGGAAACTGATATCTATTTACAGCTACCTACACAACACCTCCTCTCACCCACCTTCCTGCAAGAATGCTATCCCCTATTCCCAATTCCTTCACCTGTGCCATATCTGCTCCCAAGATGAGGTGTTCCACTCATGGACATCCCAGATGTCCTCGTTTTTCAAGGACCGCAATTTCCCCACACAGTAGTTGAAAACGCCCTCGACCATATCTCTTGTGTTTCCTGCACCTCAGCCCTCACATTCCCTCCCCTCAATAACAACAAAGACAGAATTCCCCTTGTCCTCACATATCACCCCATCAACCTTCGGAATCAGCGCATCATTCTCTGCCACTTCTGCCACCTGCAATCCGACCCCACTATGAAGGATATATTTCCCTCCCCACCCCTATCTGCCTTTCGTAGGGACCGCTCTCTCTGTGACTCCCTCGTCCACTCCACACTCCCCACTAGCCCCACGACTCCCGGCACCTTTCCCTGCAACCGCAGGAGGTGCTACACCTGCCCCTACACCTCCCCACTCACCTCCATCCCAGGCTCCAAAAAAACGTTCCACATCAAACAGATGTTCACCTGCACATCCGCTAATGTGGTCTATTGTATCTGCTGTTCCCAATGTGGCCTCCTCTACTTCGGGGAGACCAAGCGGAGACGCGAAGACCGTTTTGTAGAACACCTACGCTAGGTTTGCGACAAACATCAACACCTTCCAGTCGCGAACCACTTCAACTCCCCCTCCCACTCCTTGGACGACATGCCCATCCTGGGTCTGCTCCAGTGCCACAACGATGCCACCCGAAAACTGCAGGAACAGCACCTCATATTCTGCCTTGGGAGCCTACAACCCAATGGCCTCAATGTGGACTTTACATGCTTCAAAATTTCCCCATCCCTGACCTCACCCCAAGACCAGCCCCCCCTCTTGTCCCTGCCTCCTTGGCCTGTCTGTCCTTTCTCCCACCTATGTGCTCCTCCCACCTCACTGACCAACCCTCACCCCCACTTCCTACCTACACTCACCTCACCTCTACTAGCCTCATCCCCACCTCCTTGACCTGTCCATCTTCCCTCCCACCTACCCGCCCCTCCTTCCTCACTGACCAACCCCCAACCCAACTCCCTACCTACACACACCTGTACCGGCTTCATCCCTACCTCCTTGACCTGTCCGTCTTCCCTCCCACCTACCCGCCCCTCCCTCCACATTGACCAACCCTCATCCCAACTCCCTACCTACATGTACCTGTATTGGCTTCATCTCCGCCTCCCTGACCTGTCCATCTTCTCTCTACCTATTTGCTTCACTATCCACCTTCTATCACCGCCTCCCCCTCTCTCTATTTATTTCAGGTCCCCCTTTCCCTCCCCCATTTCTGAAGAAGTGTCACAGACCCGAAACATCAGCCTTCCTGCTCCTCTGATGCTGCCTGGCCTGCTGTGTTCATCCAGCTCTACACCTTGTTATCTCAGATTCTCCAGCATCTGCAGTTCCTACTATCTCTTTAGTCTATTGTGTCTGTCCCTGTCATGAAGGACATATTTACTTTACACCCACTATCCCGCACTTGGCCTTTTATGTCAGCATGTTTTAAATGTTTTAGTTCCATTTTAAGCTGATTAAAACTGTTAATACCTCCTGCTTCTCAACTGTAATTGGTTCAAGTATGTAATAGCCATCCTCTGTGACTTTTGTACCTATATCATCCTTCTCTATGGTGAATACAAATGCAAGGCACTCATTTAAAACTTCACCTACAACACCAGGCTCTAGGCAGTTTGTCATTTTGCTCCCTAATGTGCCTTGTTTATTCCCTAATTAACCTTTGCCCCTAATATACATATAAAATGCCTTTGGATGTTCCCTTATTTTACATCCAATGTTTTTTCATGACTATTGTCACGTTCCTAATTTCTGTTTTAGGGAATCTCCTGCACTTTCTATCTCTCTCCAGGGGCTTCCACATCTCCCATAAGCTTCCAGTATCTCCCATAAGTTTCCCTCTTTCCTTATACAACCGTAAACATTCCTCAACCCAGGGGTCTCTGGACCTTTTTTCCCTTAACTTTTACAGCAACTCATTGGTACTGTATCGTCACTTGGAACTTTTTTGAATATCTCCCACAGCTCTAATATAAATTTTCGAGCAAAGAACTGCTCCCTGTCCACTTTGGCCAGATCCTGTCTTATCATACTAAAACCAGCCTTCCTCTAATTAAGAACATTTATTTTTGCTACATTTCTTTTCCTTTTTCTTTGTGTCTCCTTCGGGTCTAACTGAACTGATAGAAATATGAGGTGGCAGTTTTGCTGGTACATTTCTAAGTATTCAGTAGCTTCCTCCTCACAGGTGGAGGTGGGGCTGAGGGTCTGTGGCTCTGAGGCCTTTTGAATGGAGGTTCCCTGAATGGTGCTAGTGCCTGCATGAGAGAGGATGGGCAATTGGAGAAGATGCATAAAAGCTTGGACGAATTAAGAACGTGTGAACACATGGTGTTCATGTGAAAGCAGTGCAACACAATGAAGCTTCCAGGGTTGTTGTCCTTTGGTGTCTCCCCCATTCCCCTATGAGTATCTCCTAAACCTCTCCAGCCAAAATCAGAATTTCCTTCTCATAGGGAGTGAGAAGGCTGGTGTTTACTGCAATCAGCACCCCCCCTTGGCAGGCATGCCCCTCTCACCCTGGTTATAGGCCATTTGTTCCTGGAATGAAGCAAAAGGAGGTCGAGTATGGTGGGAGTGGCCACTTTACATTTAGTAGTGATGCAGGAGAGTTGATGTGGTGTTCCCAGGGAGTGAGTAGGAAGCACCGAGGCCAGAAAGGTTTTGTAGTTTCTGAGGATGAGCTGCGTGTGAGTCATTGTGTGGGCATGATACATCAATAGTGAGAGCTGTAGTCCATGTGCTGTGGGGAGATGTGAGTGGAAGGGGCAGAGTTAGGGTGAATGCTTACCCTGTGAATGTGAGATAGCACAGAGAAGATAGTGGCACTTACTTGGCAGAGGGCAGGAGATGACTAACCTTTCTGCCCTGCTGGGGAGCACCCTTCTTGTGGAGTCACAGCACTGGAGCATGCTGCAATTGTGCCAGGTCCAGTCTGGAATAGTATGTTGGCACAGTCTCCTTTGGCCAGGTGGTATGGAAAAGGATTATGTTCCCCTCCACCACCTCATCCATCAGCATCTCTAGATTAGTGTGCTTGAAGTGGGCTCTTAGCTTTCCTTTTCTCTGCGATGTTATCAAATGTTGAGTGCCACAGTGTCAGACAGTGTTCCTGACTTGTAACATTCAGGATGGTGTGCTCAACCTGCCTTTAATTATGGGCCCAGTAAGCGGGCAGATCCCAGCCACGGTGAACATGTGCCCTGTTCATGTTCGGCCAACAGCTCGGCAGCTCAATTAACAAAGTGAAAAACAGAAGATTGTGTGAGAAATGTCAGCCTGGCCGATGGTAGACTGAACAGCATGGAACTCATTCACTACCACTACCACCACACAAATTGCAAATGGGGGAAAATTCAGCCCCCTGTTTGTCAATAATTAGCATTCGTGCTTAGAATAATAATTGTTTAGTAATAGATGCAGATTTGTACAAAACAAAAACAACCCTGGGAGATAACAAGGAATGAAGTAGCGGTGGGGTAACTGATTGAAAGTAAATAATTAACAATTTTAATTGAAAACGATTGATTGCTGTGATCAGCAGGAGGTTTTGTCAATTTGACTGTCTGTCATCTCCTCTGTTGGGTCAGGTCGGGCTCAGTGGGCTTTACATACGCTATAGATCCTGACTCACTGCTACAATTTCAGTCAGAATGTAAACAGTGAAATTATTTCTGTACCACATATTGGTGGTGAAAATTATTTATAACAGGGCTTTTACCAGAAAGTATCCGGTAAAAAAAGAAATAAATGATACATTATTAAACAACAAAGAATAATAAAGCTGTGGGATACATCATGGTAACACACTATTTAGTATCTCTGATTCTTTTGTGGCAAATTTCTGATACCAAATAGCGAATTTGTTTCTCCCCACAGGGATTTCAAGGAAATCCAGCTGTGCAAAAACTTTGTCCAAGTGTAGTATTAGGAGATAGCAGGAACTGCAGATGCTGGAATCAGAGTCAATACAGTGTGGAGCTCAAGGAACACAGCAGGTCAGGCAGCATCAGAGGAACAGGAAAGTCAATGTTTCAGGTTGGCACCCTTCTTCAGGAAATGATACGTTTCGAGATAGAAGAATAAAGAGTAAATATATATATTGCTTTTAAATTGCTCAAAAAGGTACAGTGACCTGGGATCTTCACATATCTATCCTTCACCGAGTCTCTCTCTTTACTTGTGTTTCTGTGAGGAGAATTGAGTAATGTGTAAAGGGATACATTTTACATTGATAGTAGGAACTGCCGATGCTGGAGTCAGAGATAACAAGGTGTAGAGTCGGATGAACACAGCAGGTCAAGCAGCATCAGAGGAGCAGGAAAGCTGATGTTTCGGGCCTAGACCCGTTTACAGACAGAAAAAAAATTCTGAAGAAGGGTCTAGGCCCAAAACGTCAGCTTTCCTGCTCCTCTGATGCTGCTTGGCCTGCTGTGTTTATCCAGTTCTACACCTTGTTATCTCACATTTTACGTTGAGACTGCATCATGTGGCATGCTGATTCAAACGATCATGTTTTTAATGGAAACAGTCATTATTTGCAAATTTGACACACAAATCAGTACTTTTAAAAGTATTTTCTAATCAATCTGTTCAGTGATGTTATTACACACCTCTCAAAATGATGGGACTTGAAATTTGTATCCATCTCTCCTTACAGCTCCTTGTTTGCAGTTCCAATTAAGTTTCTATTCCACACCCTCCACCCAAAAAAAACAATAGAATGGTCCAAAGCATAGTTACCAATGTAATACTTCATTAGTTTTAGTGCATCAATCCTCATCATTCCCCATAGCATCCTCATTCAATACCGATCCAGGCAAATTCTGAAATGTAACGTTAGGAGCTGCCCTTCAGATTAGACATTAAACAGTGCTTCAGGTAAATGATATAAATCAGAAAAGGTTATCCTGGGCATTACTTCACCTTCAGTGCCTGCCACGATCAAAAACCTTTTAAATCAATTAGATCATGCCAGTTCTCCAATACCCATTTAGCTTTGATGAAAAAGGATGCTGCTGTTTTGGGGGAGTGCTATAGCTGGTAGGCCAAATCTTCATTTTATTAACTCATTCCCCTTGCCACCAACAAAGTCAAGCCTGAAGCAATGTTATTTGAGCAGTGCTCTTTTTTAAAACAAAAACAGAAATATAAGAAGTTACTTAAATTTGTGTACACCAAAGTGAGGAACTCCCGTTCTGCAGTGTGCGATATTGTCAAACAACAATAAACAAGAATCTCATTTATTTTTTCTAGCCAATTTTCTCTTCTGTTTTGAGCGCATTAACTCCTTGCTGGCTTTTTGGGCATTGGTTGCCTTCTTGGAAAACATTTTTATTTGAGGACAGTAGTAGCAATTTTTAATTGAATTTTAATAAAATGATTACAATGTAATAAGAGATGAAAAATTACACGCATACCTGGCATTACACCAGATGTATCACATGCTCCATTTGTGTGGTAGACAGAATACCTCTTTAGCAGTAACCTGCTACTGGAAAGTACCCACTCTCATGTTTACTGCAAACATGAGATGGCGAGTTTTATACATTACTTAAATGCTTGGGACACCTTCCAGGGTAACTTATTGCACTGAGCACCAATAAGGCCTTAGGCCCTTCAAGTACTTTACACAATATATACTGAGTATTGATTTTTTTTATGACTTACTTACGACAAATTGCTCAAATTCTGCTGAATCTCCCCATAGAAAATCATCATCCTGCATCATAAAGCTACTTGCAAATTTTTCTCTGAGATACCAGTAAGTTCCACCAGGATGTACTTTTCCTAAACTCATTTGCGATACTACAAGAGCCTTTATTAGCATGGTATGTTCGCTTTGGTATTTTTAATCATTGTGTCCAGGGATGTTATGATACACCTCAGGCAAATGTTGGCTTTGAACCCAGGTCTCCTGGCTCAGAAGTAGGGGCACTACTAAAGCAACACAAGACCTTTCCTATGTTCTGTTAGATTTTTAGATGTTATAACACATCTCTGGAGCAGACAGGACTTGAACTCAGTCAGAGATAGTAAGAACTGCCGATGTTGGAGTAGAGATAACACAGTGTGGAGCTGGAGGAACACAGCAGGCTAGGCAGCATCAGAGGAGCAGGAAAGTTGACGTTTCTGAAAATCTGAAGAAAGGTCCCGACCCAAAATGTCAACTTTCCTACTCCTCTGATACTGCCTGGCCTGCTGTGTTTCTCCAGCTCCACACTGTGTTAGGAATTGAACTCAGGTCTTCTGGTCCAGTGGCAAGGGCACTACCACAGTTCCACCAGAGTGTCCTATGTTCTCGTAGGATATTTTTGAATCAACTTGTTCAGTTATTACCCACCTCTGAAGCAGTTGGGACTTGAACCTGAGACTTGGCACAAAGGTAGGAACACTATCACTGCGCCACAAGACACCCCCCACCTAGGTTCTCTTAGATATTTTATAATCAGCCCATTCAGAGACGTTATGACACACCTCTGGAGCAGGTGGTATTTGAACCCAGGCCTCCTGCCTCAGAAGTAGGGATACTACCATCTATGTCCTTAATCAAATAATGACAATCACCTATGTATCTTTAACAACATAATCACCCAACCATTTATATCCAGGCCCAGCTGAAACTCCATGTCAAATGTAAATTCGGTTGGCAATCTGCACAGTCCATGAATATTTATATCTCTCTCCCATTGAGAACTGGGACTCGACAACAATCTTCGTTTTACCCTTTTGAATAGTCCTCTGCTGCTTTGTGCGTGACATCCATTTAGTATAATCAGTCTTCTTCACATTCCATTACGTATCCTGCAAACAGGAATATTGGGAGTTATTTGCACCTCACATCCAACAGCTGATGCAACCAGTCCCAGCGAGACAAGATATTCAACTCATTTCAGGATACAATGGTTCATTCCAGGCCAACATGTCATCCAGTATCACAAACAAACAAGACTGTCGAAAAGCTTTTGTTTTTCCCTGCAAATGCAGCTCCCAGACCTCATTTGAAAATGTCACTTGACTAATCTGATCGGAATGACCATCCGTGGTTTGTAAATCCCAAAGGAAACTTATTAGAATTTTGCGCATTGTGAATATCAGATGCAATTTTCGTCATCCATAGATGTGATTACATCCACATACTGCTGACAACAAGGCCAGATGTTTGCATCATTTCATATGCATCAGTTGCACATGTCAGAGAATAGCAGCACCTTAATTATTAATTGTTACCCTTTTAGTGAGCAATTATAAAATGAAAACAAGAAATAATGAAGGTACAATGTTGGAGGAAGTGAAAAGACTATTGCTATCACAATGCACTTAAAATCTGAGTAAATGATTTTTGTTTACATCTTAACATGTTGGAATTTCTTATGAACTAATGAATCTTTTCTAACCTTTTTAGCATCCTTTTGCGAATTATAGGGTAAGAACCTGTTGGTCAGAGCAGTAAGACCATGCTCCCATGAATCTTAGAATTCTGCTCCAATGATAACTTAACCTCTGGGAGCCTTCAGAAGCTTGTTAAGAATGTTATTGCTGAGAGAGTAAACTACCAGCGTTGGTGATGTGGGGGAGCAGTTTAGGGGGTCTGTTGTATACTATTAAAAGAAAATTCAAATCCAATCTTGTTGTCTCAGTGATGCACAGAAAGGTCTCACAGTCTACTCAGTCACCAGATAATTGAATCCAACTTTAATGTAATGGCAGCTATTGACTGAGTCCTTGAGGTGGACTATTGGCTGCATATACACCACCAACAACTTACGTTTATATTGCAGCCTGATATTTATATATCAGGAGATATGAGGGCAGGTGATGAAAAGCTTGGCCCAAGAGATTGTTTTTAAGAAGCATCTTAATGGAAGAGAGAAAGGCAAACAGATCGATTGACTTTAGAAAGGGACTCCTGAGCTTAGGACTGAGATACCTGAAGGCTTGGCTGCCAAAGGTGGAGTGATAAAAGTCGGTGATGTGCAAGATGTCTCTAACACACCACAGAATCAGAAATGTTACTGTTTGGATTGAAATGCAATCATGTACATTTTAAGCTACCATAGTCATGTGATCTCTACCACAGGGTATATGTCCTGTAGACACGATCATAAGCTTCACTGCAATAAAGTCCTCGTGTTGAACGCATGCTGTGTTATACACAGAGCTGAAAAAAGGCACAGTTGCAGAGTTATGAGACACCTCTAAAAAGAATAAATAAAGATCACAATTAATAACCACTTAAAATAAAATGGTTGCAGCTTTTCCCTTATCATCTCCTGTTCAAATTACTGGTGATATGAATCAGAACTGGGAACTCTCTAAAGAACAATGACAGAATTATGCAATAGTTACAGATGTCTTGTACAAATACAAGTGACCACACTTCTGTCAATGTTGGGAAAAGTCTGGTTCCACACTAAATCTCCCTGAAGAGCAGAAAAAAGTGACTGAAATTTTAAAAGCAATAGAGGCAAGCTTTCAGCCTAAAGTGAATGTACACATTAACACGAGGGATCAAAGTGGAAAGGAGTCCGTTGATTAATACATGACATCATAAACTCAGCTTGCAGAAACTTGTAAATTTGTGCAACTAAAAGGTGAACTAATTAGAGACAGGACTGTATTAGGAATAAGGGATGCAAAAGTGAAAGTACAACTCCTGAGAGAAAACAAACTCAAGCCCAGGAGAACAACTGACCTGCATTGAAGTGCTGAGGTTGTGAATCAACAACTGGAGTATATTCATGGCAGAACAAAACAGGTCTTGCATTATGGTAACAGACACTGCAGGCACACAGGGAGCGCAGTAACAAACAAACAGCAAGATGCAATAACACTAGTGAACATCATGAGAAAGAGAAGAAAACTGTCCAGTATGGGGAAATCAGTATTCTCACTGAAAGTACCATTTTGCACACAACGGTATGGCTAAACAAAAAGCACAACAAACAGGTCCACACATTCATTGGAGAGATAGTGACTGAAGATTCTAACAGATTACTATACTCCGTCTAACAGATTGGTTCAGTCACATCGAAAGGCCGGGTGTGGTTAATGATGGTTGGAATGAGGACTGCAGAGGGACAACATGAAACATCAGATGGACATTGGTGCAAGTGCAACATCAAGATCTCCACAGACCTGTTCAAAGTGGCTCAACATGATAATTCAAGGAAGAAGCCTTCAAAAGTATGGTTAAGACCTCATGATGGCGCCATACCTGTGCTGTGAGGATGGTCTAATCTGTGTGCCATTGTAATAACATGAACGAGGATTTGAAGTTCCTAATCATAGACGTCAAGCCAATACACAACATCTCAGCCAGATTAAGCCTGAAGGTTGATCTGATAACCCTCAATGTGCCAAAGGAGATTTGCAAATTGCTGCAGCACATCAAACAATTGACCGTGGTACATATCCTGGATGAGTTCAAAGATTTGTTCATAAATCTTTTCTAAGAGAATATCATCTCAAAGCGGATGAGAATTCAAGACCAACTCACCACCTGCTAAGGAAAGTTTCAGCTGTCCTTAACAGCAGCTTGTAAAATAAGATCGAAGTGCTGGAAAAGAATGGATTAGCAGCAAAGCTGACAGTATGCATTGACCCACTGAATGTAAATAAAGCCCTAAGGAGATCTCACTGCTCCATGGCAACCATGGAAGGCATGCTGCCACACCATGGAAAGGCAAAACTCTTTATCACCCTCGATGTGAAGGGTGGTTACTGGAAAGTGAAGCTAGATGATCCAACTGCATTCAGGATGCTGTTTTGGGGCATCGATGGCTGCACATGCCATTTGTCATTTCCACTACTTCAGAAGAATATCAATGCAGACAACCACAGATAGGTGGCAATCTTCCTGAAGCGGAGTGCCTTTCTGCTCCTATGATGCTGCTTGGCCTGCTGTGTTCATCCAGCCCTGCACCTTGTTGTCTCTATATGATCTGCTAGTTTATGGATGCAGAGACACAATGAAAGAAGCCATCACTGGTCATAATCAAAATCTAGCTCGGAAGGAGGCCATTTGGCCCAACTTGTCTGCACTGGCTCTCTGTGCATCTTAACTTAGTGCCAATCTCCTATCTTTTTGCTGTAACCTTGCATATTGTTTACATTTAAATAACCATCCAATGCCTTCTTTAATGCCTCAACTGAATCTGCCTCCACCAAACACCCAGGCTGTGAATTCCATACATTGTTGGGGCAAATAATGCTAAACATCAGTTATCAAAATCTAATCGAAAGTAGTACTTTAAAAGTGTGTTTTATTTTCTCGTTTTCGATAAGTATGAATGTTTGGTAACTCAAGACGTTGAGCTAATTTTATCATTCATGAGAATGAAATGATATTTAAAACTTACCACAATAATTTTGATAATGCTACCACCAAATCTATGCATTCTGCTGTATATTTTCTCCTAGGTACAGCAGTTTTTGAGAAGTTTCTCCTGTATTTCTGACAATTCGTACAGGTGATGGTTTGGCAATGGTGTCCCAAGCTACGTTCTGAACATGATTTCCACCGATGACAGTAAACCCAATTTATAGGTGTCAAGTGTAACATGGCAATACAAAGACCTTGTTTTGTTTCTCTGCTTCACAATTAATGTCTGAAAGGAGGGAACCATTTACTGAGCAAAACCATTACCTGTGGAATGATGGGCTGAGGCTGTAACATGGTCTGTCTCCCATTTAGCACACTTGTCCCTAAAAGATACACCAGAGAATGAATTCTAACACTCATATGCTTTTCTTCAAACACTACTGCTCCTAAGCTTGCTCTTGAAGCTGCAGATGCGTGCCATGGGGCAATGAGATCTTGTGGAGCTCCAGCTTAGAAGCTAATCTGTTCCTCAAGAGTTCTCCAGGATGTTCAATGAGACAAACTCTGAAACTAAATCTTGTGAAAGACATTCGCTTGATGGGAATTGCAACACCATACCAGTGTCTTCTAAAGCAATTATCTCACAAGTTCTGGAAGGCGAGCAAGTTAGGTAAAGAAATTGCCAAGATGATTCACCATATCCAAGAATCTCTGGAGGTCCTGAAGTCACTTTGGACTTGGAAATTCTTTGATAAGGCCTTAGTCTTCTTAAGATCTTCCATTATTCATTCTTGATTAAAATCATCCATGGATTCACATGGATGTTACACTCTTTTGTTATATTTTACTATCTCAAGAATTTTATTAGTGCTGAGGTTGAAATCATTGTGAAAAACTTACAATATCTCTGAATTTGTCTGATGTTTCTTTGATCCCTTGCGGACAATAACATCATCTGCTATATTCCCAATTGTGCACTGAAGCGTGTTTTCTTGTGGAGCTCCGGTTTAGAAGCTATTCTGTTCCTCAAGAGTTCTCTAGGATGCTCAATTTGGTGTTTCAATTAGCCCATCTCTGAAATTAGATCTTCCTGGCAATATTGTTTCTGGTACCATAGCATCCTTACATGATTCAATATTTTATCTTCTTGAGAGATTTTTACTCTGCAGTAAAAGTGGTTCCTCCATGCTTCGCTGCTGTAGTCAATATCTTTCTGGCTCTTTGTGGCTATAATGGGGGTTTTCCTGCCTTATATGAGCTGCAGTGGAGGTTTGGCCTTACTTCAGAGCCTCACTAAGACTCCTGCTGTATTTACATTGTCTCCCAACAAAACATTGTGTTGGACCAGAGTTGTGTACTCCTTTCATTTGACCAATGCTTACCTGCTTTAAGTGACTTGGTTCTTGATTTCCCTGGCTCTCGACTCGTGGAATTTACAAGTTCTGTCTTTTGATCATCCTTGTTTCGTTTTTTCCAGTCCTGCCTCATGGTAGCTACATCCATTGGCAGCGACCCTTGACTGGAGTTGCAACTTGTTTTTAATTTACTAACTGTCAGTCTGAATTTCTCCGCAGTTTTAAGTTTCGTTTCTGTAGAAGGGACCTTTAATTTTGATTCACACAATCCTTGATATCTGTCAGCTCCCTGACTCAGCATGGGCTCAGGTCCACTTCCACAGACCTCTGCCTTATAATATAGCCTGTACGTTTGTCTCAGAGCTACATATTTCTCCTGTGCCTGTGCATCTTCTGTCTGGTCTGAAATGCTTTCTGTTTCATACTTTGAGGTATTCGTCTGTGTTGAATTGCTGCCACAAGGTTTGTGGAGCCCATTGTCATCAGTAATCAGCAGTATCTGTTTCTTTTCAAGTTTTCTGAATCACCAACAAGTACTTCTTTTCTTCAAGACTTAAATTCTATTTGATTGTATGTCATTGTAACCTCCACTCACAACTCCAGAATCAGATTTCTTGCACTGGTGAGCCCAGTGTCTCCTTACACAGCATACCTGGCACTGGGCTTGGAATGCATGATAGGCTTCACAGTAGGTGAAGGAGATAACACTTCCCATGGCTTTCTGTATGCTAGCTACCAGATGACGCTGGTAGCCAGACTGTCATAAAGCTTGTTGCTTGTCGCTCTATTCTGCACATGGGAGAGATGGCTATCCTCATCTCCGTTCAAATTTGTGACCTCAATTGGTTTCCTAAAATCACAAGTGACTTCTGGCTGACACTAACAGATTTTGCAAACTCTTTTATTAACACCACTGTATGTAGTACTATTCTCTACAGGTATACCTTGCCAGGTAAAGACTCCATTCTTTTCTCACTGTCCCTTGAATATGACTGCTGATCTCTCTGTTATATCATGATATACATCACCTCCATATTATAGTACAGTAGTTGCTTCTAATACTTTCAGGTGTCTTTGTCCAGCACAATCATTTCCTGTTTTGTGCCATATTTTACCAGTGGGTCAGCATTGTGATTGATCTTTTCCTTTAAAAAGTTTTTTTTGTGCGAATTCATTCAGTGTTGAACCTATAATAGCTCAATTCTTTGTAGACACAGCTCAGCTCCCAAGAACTCCAAGCCCTTGCCCTTACCTGCTGTTCAACTAATCGGATGATTTCTGCAGCTCTTACCTATGAGCCATCAGCTCCAACTGGTGTATTCCAAAGTTTCCCCATACAGATGGCATAAAGGCCCTCTGCTTCTTCCTGTCCCGCGGGCCCGACCAGTCCCCCTCCACTGACACCCTCAGAAAAAACCTCCTCTACATCGGGGAAACCAAGCGGAGGATTGGGGACCGCTTTGCAGAACACCTACGCTCGGTTCGCACTAAACAACTGCACCTCCCAGTCGCAAACCATTTCAACTCCCCTCCCATTCCTCAGACGACATGTCCATCGTGGGCCTCCTGCAGTGCCACAACGATGCTACTCAAAAGTAGCAGGAACAGCAACTCATATTCCGCTTGGGAACCCTGCAGCCCAATGGTATCAATGTGGACTTCACAAGCTTCAAAACCTCCCCTCCCCCTACCGCATCCCAACACCAACCTAGCTCGTCCCCGCCTCCCTAACCTGTCCTTCCTCCCACCTATCCCCTCCTCCCACCTCAAGCGCCACCCCCATTTCCTACCTACTAACCTCATCCCGCCCCCTTGACCTGTCTGTCCTCCCTGGACTGACCTATGTCCTCCCTACCTCCCCACCTACACTCACCTTTACTGGCTCCATCCCCGCCTCTTTGACCTGTCTGTCTCCTCGCCACCTATCTTCTCCTCTATCCATCTTCTATCCACCTCCCCCTCTCTCCCTATTTATTTCAGAACCCCCTTCCCCTCCCCCATTTCTGAAGAAGGATCTAGGCCCGAAACGTCAGCCTTCCTGCTCCTGTGATGCTGCTTGGCCTGCTGTGTTCATCCAGCTCTACACCTTGTTATCTCTCTTTCAAACATGTTTCATTGTTTAATACAGTCCTTCTGATTCTGCCCAGATGGACTAAAAGTACTGCTTCTATTTAGTCCCCATTTCCAATGGCTGTCATTATTTACCTCGAAAGGTCATCAGATAAATCTTAAAAAGATAGATCGACCCTAAATGCAAAAGTCATCTGTAGCCTTCCAATTCATACTAGGGAATTTGTGGCCATCTTCCTGATGTTACCTGTCCTTTACAGATGCTGCTGTCTTACAGGGTATTTTAAAATCTGTTCTCCATGCTAAACTTGAGCAATGTAGCTGTTTTATCCCCTCTTCTTCAAGCTACAATTTGCTTTTCTGTCACACTCATCCATTTTTTGCTGTTAATTTGTTTTGCACAGTTTTTTTTGTGTGAGAATGGAAGGACATCTCATTGGCCTGGAGCTAATATTCATCATTTAAAACAGGACAGTCATGCATCAATTCATTGTTCCAATCCAGCAATACCAAAATCAGGTATTCACTGTTCGGTAAAGTACCTTCTGCAGAAGGATTCAGCCCCTTGGGGTTTCAATGCGCAAATAGTCTCTATATTGTGTCAGATCTTGATTGCAGTTCCTCCTGTGGTCTTCAAACTCATAATACTGTCATTGCCGTGCGGCGTCTCTGCCTTTTGCTTATACAAAATTTCACAGACAGGATTGGTGAACTGTGAATAGGTTTGAGTTATCTGAAGGTTATAACTAATGTATACAAATTAAATAGGATAGTTCAAAAGACAGATCTACACTAGGGATTCAGCAGTCACAATTACTCTTGGCAATCTGCACTAACACACTGCTGGTCAGACGCTGCTTTACAGCTTGGTTTCTCAATGACATCCATATGTCATGTGCATGTTGTCTTAAAGTGATATTAAAATACAGGTCACTCAGTTTAGAAGGATGACGCCAAGAACCCCAGTTTAGGAAGTGGACCCTCAAACATATAGATTAAATCTGTAAAGGACCTGCTGGTTGTTCCATGTGCAGATCATGGGTGCTTACCCTAGAGCATTTACCAATAAGCTGCTACACATATTTGCTGCATGGGCGCCCATTTTAAATTGAGAAAATGGTCTGGTGTAAATGAATTTTCAGTTTGGGGACCATGCTGTCTTATAGTTAGAGACCTACTGTGCACTCGAATCATTTTCTGTTTTAATTGCTTGAAAAGAATGGATTTGCTTTGCTTGAAATGGGACTGGGACATGCAATGATGGCCTCAAAACCTCAGGGATTAACATTTAGGGATAATACTGAATAAAAACTCCAAAATAGATTAATCGTCTCTGTGTTGCAGAATTTAGCGATTTGTCTTTCCAGATGACTGGAAGATCTGAAATGTCCGATCTGCCTGTGCGTGAAATCAAACTTAAATTTCCGAATTCCCTAGATCACTCTGAATATCAATAGATTTGATTCTTCTTTCCATTTTATCTGTTGAGCACTAAACTGAATCAATATGCATTCGACTTTATTATTAAATTATGTAGTGAGGTATGCACATTGAACTTTTGAAACAAGTAAACTAACTTGAGGTCTTGTGCTACATAAGGATGCAGATTGACTTCCATTAAATTTTACTTTCTGGCACTATTTTACAAATTATGCAAATAATTAATCATAACTACTTAAGGAAATCTGAATTTTGTAAAAAGCAATGGGCATTTACAATAAATAATAGCATCACCTGACTTGTATTCTGGAAACGAAGGTGATTTGGAACGTGGATAACTTAATTGCCTGACTTTTCAACTGTATTGTTTCCACAACTGAATAAAAAGTTTAGAATGAATCCTTAATGATGTTTGTGAATGATTTACGCCTAAACATTTATTGACTGTGTTGGTTGAGTAATGACAAGGCTCTGGCACAATAAGAAATACAGAAATTTTCAAAATAGTAAGCAGTTCAGGCTGCACCTGTGGGGAGTAAAAACAGGGATAACGTTTCATATCTATGACCTTTCACCAGGCCACATCCAGAATCATGGGGCTAAAGGCTGAATTCAACTCCTCATTGACACAATCAGTTAATTGATGCTCTGATGTGTTATTCTAACAGACCCACCTTATTCTGCATTTTTGACATTCTGCCACTTATTTTTTATATTGTTATGGGAGTTAAAGTTTAACCGTTGTGAAAAATTGAAATCACTTATCAAAACTCTCCACCCCCAACAATGTGGGATTTACTCTATTTGCATATGTTTACCAGGTCTCCAAACAGTGTCTGTGGAATAAATCTTACTGAAATGAGTTGACTGATTTATGTTTTACCGGAGGCATGCATGCTATTTAAATGTCAAAATGAATCAGTTTTTCATAGTGTAAATAAAACCAATTGAACTCTGGCGCTGCCCCACTACAAGAGCCTTGACTGTAACACTAACAAACTTTAAAAGTGCTTTCATTGGGCAGTTTTTACACCTCCTTGGGGCTACTGGTTATAACATTCATGCTCATAATATGTATTTCATAGTATAGATACATTAGCTGGGAGTCAAGCTTTAGAGTATTCAATAACCAGCCTTTTCCCTACTCCAGTTGAAACATTCTGACTATAGAACATACAATAACTCCTGGACAGTGTTCAGACAGACCACAGCATATCTGTAATTTGTCAACATCAGCGATTGTATGTATATAAATTATTGAATGCAACACTTAGACAATAGAGTAGGTATATTGACCCCTCTTTATAAATTATACTTTACTCTGTAGTGCATTATTCTGATTCCTGATTAACAATGAAACCAAAGGAAATCAAACTATTGCATATACAGTAGAGTTTGCCTAACAGTCAAACCATAGCATGAAAAGTAATGCTTCATTGCAATACATAGATATTGGACACTGTAAAGTTTATGTGTTTCTTTACTTCCCATGATCAGCTCATTTTATGATGAAAAATGTTTTCATTTTCTTAACCTTGGAATTTGGGAGCCAATTAAAGAGTCTCGGCAGCAAGCTTTTATGAGTTTAAATAAAGGCTGTAATTTTCTCATACACTTGCCCTGAAAGTCAGGTAACTTTTCACTTGCTCATCTCACATACATTCTCGCATATACTACATTTATATGCACACATAGTCTGACCATAATGTAGGTTTGGTAATACTTGGTTAAACACCAAA
>NW_025967702.1:0-25000 GCF_021869965.1 Rhincodon typus | reverse complement strand
TGGGTGACCATCAGGAAAGGGAAAGGGAGTAGACAGAGAATGCAGGAATCTCCTGTGGCCATTCCCCTCAAAAACAAGTATACCATTTTGGAAACTGTTGGGGGGTGACCGATCAGGGGAAAGCACCAGTAGCCAGGTTGGTGGCACTACAATTGGCTCTAGGGTACAGTGGGAAAGGGTCAAGGTAAACAGGACCTTAGTGATAGGAGACTTGATAGTTAGGGGGACAGACAGGAGATTCGGTGGCTGCCAATGGGAATCCAGGATAGTGTGCTGTTTCCCAGGTACCAGAGTCTGGGATGTCTTGCAGCAGCTGCGGAACATTCTCAAGGGAGAGGGTGAGCAGCCATAAGTCATTGTGCACATTGGCACAAATGACACAGGTAGAAACAGGGTTGAGGTCCTGCAGAGTGATTATAGAGAGCTAGGAAAGAAGTTAAAAACCAGGACCTCGAAGGTGGTAATCTCTGGATTACTTCCAGTGTCACGTGCTAGTGAGGTTAAGAACAGGAGGATATGGCAGATGAATATGTGGCTAAAGAATTGGTGCAGGAGGCAGGGATTCAGATTCCTGGATCATTGGGGTCTTTCCTGGGGCAGAGGTGACCTGTTCAACTGTTCCAGTTCAGGGGGAACCAATATCTTGGCTGGCAAATTTGCTAGTGCTGTAGGGGAGGGTAAAAAGTAGGGGGGGGGGGGGGGGGGGGGTGGGGTTGGGATCCTCAACAGCAGGGAAGCAAGTGCAAGGCTGGAAGGAGATACAGTAATCAAAAGAAACAGGTCAGGATGGAACATGACAGGGAGCGAGGAATGCCTGTTGGATTAAATTGCATCTATTTCAATGCAAGAGGGTTGACGGGTAAGGCCAACGAACTCAGGGTGTGGATAGGAACAGGGGATTGGGATATTATAGCCATTACAGAAACATGACTAAGGGAGGGACAGGATTGGCAGCTCAATGTGCCAGGGTACACATGCTTTAGGCGGGACAGAGATAGAGGAAAAGGGGTTTGGAATTGCATTTTTGATTAAGGGAAATATCACAGCAGTAGTCACAGATGAAATAACTGAGGGATCATCCAATGAGGCTTTGTGGGTGGAGTTAAGAAATAAGAAGGGGACGGTGATGTTATTGGAGTTGTACTATAGGCCCCCAAATAGTCAACTGGAATTAGAGCAACAAATATGCAGGGAGATTGGGGAGACTTGCAGGAGCAATAGGGTTATCATAGTGGGGATTTTAATTTTCCTAACATAGACTGGGACTGCCACACAGTGTTAAGGGCTTAGATGGGGTGGAATTTGTTAAATGTGTTCAGGAAAGTTTCCTTAAACAGTATACAGAGGGTCCTACTCTTGGGAAATAGGGCAGGACAGATGATTGAGGTGACGGTGCGGGAGCACTTTTTGACCAGTGACCATAGTTATATTAATTTTAAAAGTTATGGAGAAAGACAAAACTGGCCCACAGGTTCAAGCCCTAAATTGGGGCAAGGCGAATTTTGATGGAATTAGACAGGAGCTTGCAGGGGTTGATTGGAGTAGTCTGTTTGCAGGCAAAGGGACCTCCGGCAAGTGGGAGGCCTTTAAAGGTGTGTTAGCTAGAGTTCAAGGTCTATATGTTCCTGTGATGGTGAAAGACAAGGTTGGCGAGAGTAGGGAATCCTGGATGACAAGAGATATTGAGCTTTGACCAGAAAAAGGAGGCATGGCTCAGAAGGAGGCAGCTGGGATCAAGGGAATCCCTGGAGGAAATAGGGGATACAGGTGTTTACCGGAGAAGAAAATCAGGGGGACGAAAAGGGGTCATCAGATAGCTTTGACTGAGAAGATTAGGGTGAATCCAAAGAGATTCTTTAAGTATGTTAAAGGAAAAAGAATAACTCGAGAAAGAATAGGACCCCTCCAAGGACCAAAGTGGACACGTATGTGTGGAACCACAAGAGATGGGCGAGGTCCTCAATGCATACTTCTCCTTTATGATTATCATGGAGAAGAAGATGAAGACTTGGGGAAGTTAGTGGTGATACCGCGGAGACAGTCCATATCACAGTACAGGAGGTGTTGGAAGTATTAGAATATACAAAGGTGGATAAATCTCCTGGTCGTGGTCCTGACCAGATATATCCAAGAACCTTGCAAGAGGCTAGGGAAGAAACTGCAGGGGCCCTGGCTGACATATTTGCATCGTTAGCCACGGGTGAAGCCCTGGAATACTGGAAGGTAGCAAATATTGTGCCCTTATTCAAAAAGGGCTACAAAGAAAACCTGGGAATTATAGACAAGTAAGCTTCACATCTGTGGTAGGTAAGTAACTTGAGAAGGTTCTGAGGGGTAAGATATACATGCATTTGGAAAGACAGGTTTTGATTAGAAGTAGTCAGCATGGCTTTATGTGTGGGAAATCATACCTCACAAATTTGTTAGAATTCGTTGATGAAGTGAGCAGGAAGGTTGATGAGGGCAGGGCAGTAGATGTAATCTATATGGACTTCAGTAAGGCCTTGGATAAGGTTACACATGGTAGGCTGCTCTGGAAGGTTAGGTCACACGGAATCCAGGGAGAGCTGGCAAATTGTATATACAATTGGCTTGATGGTAGGAAGCAAAGAGTAATAATGGAAGGATGCTTGTCGGACTGGAGACCTGTGATTAGTTGTGTGCCTCAGGGGTCGGTGCTGGGTCCATTGCTGTTGTTATCTATATTGATGATTTGAATGAGAATGTACAAGGCATGATTAGTAAGTTTGCGGATGACACTAAGATAAGCAGTATTGTGGACAGTGAGGAAGGTTATCAGAAATTGCAGCAGGATCTTGATCAGCTGGGGAAATGGGCCGAGAAATGGCAAATGGAGTTTAATATAGACAAGTGTGAGGTGTTGCATTTTGGAAAGTCAAATCCAGGTAGGAATTTCATAGTGAATGGTAGGGCCTTCAAGTGTGTACTGGAGCAGAGGGGCCTTGAAGTTCAGGTGCACGTTTTTTTCAGAAAGTGGAGTCACAGCTAGACAGGGCAGTGAAGAAGGCTTTTGGCACACTGGCCTTCATCAGTCAGGGTACGGAGTATAGAAGTCAGGAAGTTATGATGCAGTTGTACATGGCATTGGTGAAGCCACACTTGGAGTATTGTGTTCAGTTTTGGTCACCTTGCTATAGGAAGGATGTTATTAAACTGGAAAGAGTGCAGAAGAAATTTAAAGGAAGTTGCCAGGACTCAAGGGGCTGAGTAATAGGGAGAGGTTGGACAAGCTAGGACATGTTTCTTTAGAGCCTAGGAGACTGAGGGGGATCTTATTCAAGTGTATAAGATCATGAGAGGGTGAATGCACTCAGTCTTTTTCCCAGGGTTGGGGAATCAAGTACTAGAGGGCATCAGTTTAAGGTAAGGGGGGAAAGAATACATGAGAACCCGAGGGTCAACTTTTTTTACACAGACGGTGGCATGCAAATGGAATGAGTTGCCAGTGGAAGTGGTTGAGACGGGTACTTTATCAACATTTAAAAGGCATTTGTACAAATACATGGAAAGGAAAGGTTTAGAAGGATATGAGCCAAGTGCATGGAAATGGGCTTGGTGTGGATGGACATTTTGGTCAGCATAGACCAGTTTGGCCCAAAGGCCTGTCTCTGTGCTCTAGGACTCTATGAAAATTCAGCAAGCTGTAATGGGAGGTTAGGCAACTATGTTAGTTGTCAATTAATAAGCTTTCTTATGATAGAAAATAATATTGCAATTTAATATATAAGTTGTGGAATGTGCTTCATGACTGGGCTTATCAGCATGTGATGTTTACTAGGTAATTGAAAATTCTTTATAATCTTTGTCTATTGCAAGATGTAGAGTTCAACATTGCTAGACAAAGACAAGAAATCAAAGGTTTCCACTTTGCAGTCATCAGAACTAGGATGTAAGAAACAGATTTGAAATAAGGGACACCATTTCATATGGCATGAGAAGAGTGCTGTAGATTTTACTTTTAGAAGTTAGTTATTTTAATTACATGAGACTACCTTTGCTGGTTATAAATGTTTTTCTCAAAACGGAAAACAATTCTTGATTGATTCAGCAGATTGGTTGTGACTGCAGCAACGTGATGATAATCAAGCCCTAGCACTCCAAAGTTGTACCAGAATATCAAGTCTCTCCATTCAGTCACTAAAATGGCCAATTGCTTCTTTTGTTCTACTACAAGAAAGTTCACCAGGTTTTTTTTTTTTAAAATGAACTCAAAATAATCCACTTATTATAGCATAAACCTTATTCTTAAAGGAGTGGCAAACACTGGTTAACAGCTAAGATATAATGCTGAATTAAAATAACATCCACTTAATCCCAAACATCAACATATTCACACAATACAAAAGGTCAACAACTTCAACAGTTGATGGTTTTAAAAAAAGGCAAAACTGAAAAAAGAAAACTGAATGATGTGTCTGGAAGGTAAGATGGAGCTGTCTGTAAGTTATTTTAATATCCTAGTAGATGATTAACCTGTATGAACCAATGATTCTGGCTGTAACAGTCACTGATCTATAATTTGAGATATCACTAGGATCACTGTGTTGATTGCAATGCAGGGACTGAAGTGAAACTGACAGATTGAGAAGTTACTGTTCTTGGCATTCTCGCTCAGAATGTTTTCAAGTGCTAACTATCCACTTCTTGGAAGTTACTTCACTCACCTTCATCTGCGTTTCCCTGCTGCTAGCTTTCACCTTCACTATAGCAAGGGAACAGCTTATCTGGCTCCCACTTGCACCTTTGATGAAAAACAAGAGAACCAATGCTACGGAGAGCTGCATAGGAACAGCAGCAGTAGCTTTTTCCTCAGCCTTATACAATTCTGCTGGACAGAGGAGATGGGCACAAAGATTAAATCCAAAGGAGGGGAAACCTTCAACAAAGGGTCTCAAGGCAGAATATCAGTTTTAACACCAGTGACTCAGAAAGCTCAGGCTTTTATGGCAAGTCATTGCTAACATTTGCAGCCTCCATTCTAGTGGGTTAGTTAGTTCCCAATATAATTCGCTGTCAAGATACCCACCTATAGGAACCCTTCCTAGGTTTCCTCTCGATTCAAGTGGTTGTTCTAGGCTTAAAGATCCATGTACAGGCAAATCTGAACATTTAAGTGGCAGCTAAATTCAACCTAAACAAAGGTTTGAATTTTCCCTGTCCCTTGATGACATTGGCCATGGTGAGTCAGTTGGAAAAATATGGCAAGCTCATAGGCCAGCATTTGTGCACATTCCTAAAGGCCCATTGAGAAGGTGGAGGTGAGCTGCCTTCTTGAACCATTGGCTGTACATTATATGAACAGCAAAGTATTGTCAGAAACAGGGATCTAGAATTTTGACCGATTACCAGAGAAGGAAAGGCACCACGGTTCCAGATAGTGTATGGCTTGGAGAGGAGTTTGCAAGTGGCATTCCTATGGTTCTGCCACCCTTGTCCTTCTAGATGGTAGAGGCCACATGTTTGGAAGCTGCTGTCAAAAGAGGCTTGAGTTCCTATCGAGAATGTATAGTCCATTGCTTGGTTAAAACTCAAACATTTCCTTTGCACATAGTGGTCTCTATGTCTGGCTCTCTCAATATATACAAAGCTCTTTGGACTTAAGAGGGAGATAAGTCTGTTTGGGAAAAGAATTTACACTTACAGATTATAGTTGGAAATTTCTCTGTGGGTGGCTCGTGAACATAGCTATGGGTTGCTAAACATGCCCGTTACCTGGGTATTCAAAAAAGAAATAGCAGCCCAATTGGATCATTATTTGTTAACAGTTTGGAATGAACTTTTCCCATTTCTTACATAATTTGATATTCTCCCTAAAATCAGACACTTATTGTTCATCATTATTGGATCGAACTCTAAAGTTTTTGACAATCATGAAGTTCCTGAATCAATTCTTTGGAGTTTTTCCATTGCTGGTTATGTATCACGTAATGCTTACAATGTTTCACAAGAGAACTTACTACTCAACTTGCTTTAGTCAGAATATTTCCTTATTTACCTTAAAATTGAGACTATTATTGATCATCTTAAGTGGTAGCTTAAAATTTAGCAAAATCAAAGCTTCCTACATTTTTGGGTTGTGTGCTAACGGTTCCCTTTAAAAACTCATGCTGTTTCTGTAGAATTAGGGCTATAACACTATTTTAGTCAAATTGCTGTCAAGCTATTTATATAAGTCACAGAGACTTTCGAACACTTGAAGTCAGATTCTGAGGTCATTAATTGATTACTACTGGCAGCTGTGAAGTACTTAGTGTGTTAGCTAGAGGATCCTTGCCAATTTTTAAAATAAGGAGTTCCAATTACTATACTGGTCTGTGAGAATTCTCAGCCAGTTAAGGATTTAATTTGCTGGATGCAATTTTCATATAAATTGTGGGTGTTTGCATCTTTAGCCTTGTCACTGATTTTTGGTTTCATAATGAAGTGCTTGTTAGTTCGGACAAGCCTCTGAATATTTTCAAAAAGTACTACACAAACAGCTTAGAAGGGAAATACTTAGATTTTCCTTGTATTCACCATGGAATTGCAAAGTTTAATCTTATTTTCTTTCCCTGTCTCACCTGTTTTGTGATAATAACGGCAAAAGCATCAATATTCACTGTCAAAACCCGTCAGAAACTGATAGCAACTTCTGGAATTCCTCTTAGTGATTCAAGGGTGAGCCAATTGAAGATCTTGCAGATTGTGCTTCGTGTGTGGAATGAACTTCCTGAGGAAGTGATGAATGTGGGTACAATTACAACATTTAAAAGACACTGGATAAGTACATGAATAGGAAAGGTTTGGAGGGATATGGGCCATGAGCAGGCAGGTGGGACTAATTTAGTTTGGAATTATGTTCAGCATGGACTAGTTGGACCAGAGTGTTTCTGTGCTGTATGACACTATGACCCTATAACTTGCCCTTTTACATTACTAGTCTCATTATAAAATTCCTTGAAATACGTATAACACAGTATATAAAAGCCCCTGAAAAGTCACACCATATTAAATGGGTTGAAACTGGGTTTTTAATGGTGCGCCAAGTTCATAATTATTGCTGAATAACATTTCCAGCCCAATAATATTATTTTATGCATATTTATATGTAAAATATCAATTTTTTCCATTATGATAAAATAGCATTATTTTAAGAGTGTGTTTGCTATTTCAGCTTCAACTTCACTCGTGTATGTTCCAATCAGTCATTCTGTTCCATAAAATTTACTAAGTACTGAAAGGTAATCAGTGTACAGTATACTTGACTTGGTGGCAGATACAAACTGAAATTCAGAAAGGGGGAATCTACTCCATAGGTATTGCTGGACCTTTGTGACAAGCTTTCTTTCAAGTCAGCAGCAAACATCATCGCTGCACCACTCACTGAGAAATCCTGATCATCAGTTATTCTGGCTCCTACTCGTATATTGAAAAATTGGTTCTTTTCAAATTTACCTTGTTGCAACCAACTGAGGCAGGGAGAAGGGATCCAGTTCATCCTTCCTCACCAGGGATCATAATGAATTGGAGAATCTCCACCTTAGGTCTGCTCGTAACACTTCTTGATGGTCATGACGCTAATTCCCAATAATTGATCAATAATGGATTTCACTGGCACGTTGTGGTCATCTTAAAATCTAAATCCTTCCAAGAATTATGTGTGCACAGCTTTTCCCAGAACTAAAAAGAGGGTTATTATCGGCTGTTGCACAAATGGGTTAGGTGCCTTTGGTTTTCCAGATTGGAATTATTACCGTACAGATCCAAATTTATGTGATCACCTCCTGCTCCCACACACTGAGTATTCCATTGTGAAAGCCTTTACAGCACGCTTCCTTCCTCCTGACCTTCCAAATATGCTGGTCTTAATGAAGACTTCTGCTTCAAACATGCTTGGCTGGTCATAGCATTTGGTATGCCTTCATTTACTGATTCAAGTAGTAATTCTGAGATCTTTGAGAGGAAATTCTAGGGGATTTCAAACCAGCTCTTTCATCTTTCTGCTCACTGCCCTGATTGAATTGATTTACACTGCCAACAAAATTTACATACCTTTTTTAAAATTAGAATTAAATTCCATCGACTAGACAAATGACATCAATAACTACTTTCAGGAATGTTAAAGTAAGGGGAGATCTTCAGAATAATGGTATGCAGAAATTGTTTGTTTCTTTTTACTTTAATCTCAAGATGAAAAAGCAGCAACCTTATGCTGAATATTTTGTGGAATAATTATGAAGCATTAGATTAGATATAAGACTGTCTGCTGCAGATTAAAATATGAAAAGTAAGGACACTTGGGGAGCACTCCTTTAACCAAGCTGTATGTGTGTATCAGAGATGTGATCAGAAGGAAAATGCAACAAATGTGCCCCCTGGTGGGTAACACTGTGTTTTACATTTATATTGTGGGCTAAATCTTACCACATTTTGGCAGTGGCATTTTTGTCAAGTTTCACAAAAGGTTCCTATCCATGAGGCCGAACAAATATTCGTGTGCCCATTGCAAACTCACCTCATCTAACGTCCACCACACTCCTCTTGTCCGACGCCAGCTCGATTCTCCCACTCACTGCACCTAGTGGAAGAGATGGTGTACAGGAGGGACAGCTCTTCCACAGGACCATCAGAGAAGGCCATAACACCAAACTCTACCAGCCTGGCCCATGGTTTCCACCAACAACCTCAGCTGTCTGGAGGAACTTGCAACACTGTAAGAAGGTCAATAGCCTTCTCTGTTCCATCAGAGTAAGTGCCACACTCTTCTCTCTGCTAGCTCACACTCAGTTACTGCATACACCTCCCACCAAGGCTCATGCTCTGCCACTCTCATGATAGCCTGCAATATTTTCATTCACTCACGCTCACCCTCCTAATTTCCCAATATCCCAACACTGCATGCTACCTACTCACTCACTCGGGATACCTCACCACTTTTCCGTACCTGCACAAGCAGTAACAATTGTGCCACTCACTTTCATTTTACTCAATCCCTCTTCTTGAATTGTAGGGGAAAGCAGACCATAATAGGGCAGAAGAGCCAAGATGGGTGGGGAAGTGCTTGATTTTTAGCTCCTTACCCACTAGGATAAGAAGATCCTGATCTTGACCACCCTGAGTAGCCAAATGACTGGACCCAAGGAGTTTATCCTTGACTTACTGCATCAGGATACCCTAACTGAAGGCCATATCCCTTGACTTGACTGCAGACTATTCTGCTTAGACTTTGAGACTTGGCCATTTGTTCAAAGCACAGTGTGTTTGCTGTGTAGGCTGCTGGCACACGGTGTAGATAGGAGATTGATGTAGCATGCTGCCGTGTAGCACATGTCCATCCCCTTGACTGTTGAATACTGACAACCATGACAAACTTCCTGGCTTTGTGCTTGTGTTAAAAGGCATGATAAAAGTACTGTGAGCCTGTTAACTCCAGCTGAGGGCACAAAGTGCTGAAAAGCAAGGCAGAGATGTTGTGAACATTTAGTTAAGTGCTAAGTGAGTAAGCACTAATAAAGAAAGTGAAGAGCACTGAGCAAGAAGCACACTCTAAGTGGATTGGAGGTTGCCGTGATTGTGTGAAGAGGTTGGCTTGTGCTCAAAGTCAGTCTGTGATGCATAAAACAGCTGCCTATATAGCATTTCTGTTGGTGCCGCATGTTCAAGATGGAGGTCTGGAGGAGGAAGCAGTGAGCTACAGTCGCTAGCTAACGGGCTCTGACTTTCACGGCAGGGATTCTCACTGTCTAGTTTCTAACTGGCACGTAGGAGAATGGTAAAATGCATGTTAATAGGGTGTGATTAAGATTGAGGGTGATAAAGAGCGATAATACCCATTAATAGGCCTCTCACTGTTCGCTACCAAGAATCTGGTTATGTAAACTGGAATTTGCTTAGAAAATGCAATTTGTTGCTCTAACTGTTCAGAATGTCCTCGCTTGACTTCTCATGTAATTCTTCCAAATTTTTCAAGGTTGTTCAGGGCCTGCAAAAATTCTGACCAGTGTTTCAGATAGATTTTACAATGGGATTCAATTTGTACACACCTACATTTTTGGAAAGAAGCGCAAATAAAATTAATTCGTAAAGACATCTCACAATGCTAACAAATGAATAAATAGAAAAAACAGTTTCTGTATCTGGATTAATGATACAGCGTCATGTCATTCATAACACCATGGCTGGGGAGATGTTTTATTCTGCCAGAATGCCCAGAAGTAACCAGAATGAAGGTGACGCTAAGTTGCTCAGGTATATATTACTGCCATGGTGGTGTTTTGAATAACCGTCTTTTAGCACAATAGAATTAAGATCTCAAAGTAAATCAGAATCCCACTGGTTTATATTGACAGTTTAGTGCTTCTTTATGAACAGTGAACCTTTCCCCATACTGATTATTTTGAAGCACGGCAGGTAGTTATTTTCCTAAATGGCCACATACATTGAGAGGTGCAAATATTAATTGAAGCAAAGATGACATTCATTTTGTGTCTCAAGTATACCTGTCATAATACTAGTATAGCAATCAATTAATAGCTATGCTCAGAACTACAATAAAAATTGAAAGTTTTTTTAAAATTCTGTTAAAATTAGCAGCAAAGGTTTGTGTCTATTCACTGTAGAGAATCTGACTAAATTTTCTTTCAATAATAGGATTGACATTGAGACTTCCTGGTATCATTCTTACAATACTTCTATTTTGTCTTTAATAATCTAGTCTGTACAGTAGTAGGTAGTCTTATCATTGTGTTCTATCCACATGGCACGGTATTCCAATAGGAAACCAGAATTTTACAATTATATGCAATGAGATAAGCCTTAAGAAATGAAATGATAAGGCTGCTTGCTTGCTTCATACTTGGCAAATGTCCACCTGCTTCCACACTGAAAAGTCCACAGTCAACCCACTCATCCAAATCATAGCTGCTGTACCGTGACATTACACAGGGAGAATTTTTTTCATTCAGAGTGGCATTTCCACCCTCATATGGAGAAAGATCAATTTGACTGGCCCGCAGCTTCGCTGTCCTAGCAGTACAAGAATTTAGAAGTGGCCACTGCTGAAACTACATGCAGTCTGAAAAGGAATATTATGAATTGAGACTTCAGGCAAATTCAGGGATTTTAGACAGGTCTGCCAGGCCTCAGAAAGAGTAGTGGAGAGAGATCTGCGTTTTAGAGGTTGCAGGAGGATGCCTACGATGAGCACAGGGGATTCCCCCGAGACCCCCATCCCGGTTACCTGACAGCAGTCCTTGAGGTGAAAGTTGCTTCCTGCTGTCAATTCCTGGCTAAAATAGTAGCAGAGCTGAAATGAGAACATTAACTGGCCTGTAATTGGCCACTTAAAGATTATAATAGGCCCAAGAACAGGAAGGCTGACTGATGCCTTACCCAGCCACTGTAATATGGGAGATTCATTGAGGATGAATGGGGATGCCACCCATTTTGGGTACCCCCATTCCAAAATGTCAGGTGGGGGTGCTCGGCACAAAATGGAAGTAGATTAAATATTTAAATAATGTATGTACACCTGCGATGTTCACCAGTAGCACTGGAGTAGCTTCCACAGAAAACATAACAGCCAAGATAGTACTTTAGGCAAGTTTCATGACGTTGCATCTCATTAGCATCACTCAACAATAAAACTAGCTAGGGTGGGGTGGGTGTATAGATTATACAAAAACACAGCTGAAGGATCTTATAACACAACAGAAACTCAAAAATCCATGCAGTCTTATGCTAGTAAGAGTACTGGTATTATTTAAATTTTTTGACAATTTTTAGTTTGCAAAACTGAAAAATTGCATCACAATACAGCATTGTCACAAAAACAGCACTGTAGTTTACACAAAAAATCACTGTCACAAAAAAAATCACATTTACATGCTACATCTCTCCACATGTAGAAATCCCTATTGAACTTGATGACATAATTAAGATAGATGCTGACCAAGATCATAATAAATTACCAATATGTGTCTTTTACAGTTGTGCAGCTTACCAGCTATTGAGCATGGTATTGCTTAATAAAATTATTTAACATTGGCATTGGCTAACTTACTTTTTTTTTGCAAGTATTCTTATATCATTTTTGTATATTCTCTTTCTGTGGTTGATACCAAAAATCAGACACAGCTTAGACTGATCTTCTATGTGGATAAAATTAGTGATCTGATTCAGCTACAAATACACTAAATTAAAAAGAAATCCAAGATTAAAAATGAACTTCTATTTTAAAAGATCAACAATTTTGATAGGGTTAGAATTTAAAGGGATTGATACTTACACTGCTCCCTGACCCTTATTGTTCAAAAAATTATATTTACCAACTGCCTTGATGCTGGTATTATCAATAGCAGCTACAATAGCAAGTTGTTAAGAGTCACAGCATTTTAAAGAAAGCTCATAAAAGTTAATTGGAAATAAGTATAGTGACCACACAGTATTGTTTGCAGTTACATAGAACAGTACACCACAGTACAGGTCCTTTGGCCCACGAGGTTGTGCCAACCTATTATCCTACTAAGATCAATCTACCCTGCATACCCTACATTTTACTATCCTCCATGTGCCTATCCACGAGTCGTTTAAAAGTCTCTAAAGTATCTAACTCCACTACCACTACTAGCAGCTCATTCCACACACCCACCACTCTCTGTGTGAAGAACCTACCTCTGACAGCTCCCCTATACCTTCCTCCAATCACATTAAAATTATGTCCCCTCGTAATAGTCATTTCTGCCCTGGGAAAAAGTCTCTGACTATCCACTCTATCTATGCCTCTCATAATCTTGTAAACCTCTATCAAGTCACCTCTCATCCTCCTTTGCTCCAATGAAAAAAGCCCTAGCTCCCTCAACCTTTCCTCATAAGACTTGTCCTCCAGTCCAGGCAGCATCCTGGTAAATCTCCTCTGCACCCTCTCTAAAGCTTCCACATCTTTCCTGTAATGAGGTGACCAGAACTGAACACAACATTCCAAGTTCTGGTTGCAAAAAGGATTTGAAGACATGGGAAAGTTGTGGAAAATGGATTCACAAGGATGTTACCAGAAAGTGGTGGGAATCTGTAATTCACTGCCTGTAAAGGTGGTAAAGGCAGAAAACCTCATAACATTAGGAAAACCGAAAGAACTGTGGATGCTTAAATCAGGAACAAAAACAGAAGCTGCTGGAAAAGTTCAGCAGGTCTGGCAGCATCTGTGAAGAAAAAAAATCAGAGTTAATATTTCAGTGACCCTTCCTCCTCATAATCTTAGGAAGTATTTAGATGTGCAATGCCAAGGCATCCAAGACTATGGGCCAAATACTGGCAAATGGGGTTAGAATAGAATAGAATAGTTGACTGGTGTGGCCGAGAATGGCCAAAAGTCCTTTTTCTGCACTGTAGATCTCTATGACATTAAGTGCAAGGCTGTATCTACCTGAATGGATAAGCAGGCCATTTCTCATTTCTCTTGTTTAAAAACAGAACGCTGAGAAGTGACCTAAGTTTTTTTTTAATTAAAAAGGGTGTTGGTGGAGTAACATCGAATATTTGCAGTTGTGGGAATGAGCAAAACTCCAGGCCACGAACGTGAGAGTCACCAAGATATCAAACACGGAATTCAGGGGAAAAAAAAAACATTCCAGTATGGTGACAATTTAGGAACTTGACCCACAGGGTGTGGTTGAGGCAAATAGCGTAGATGCAGTTAAGGAGAAGTTAGATAAAGTATATAGGAGACAGGAATTGAGGATTACAATCAATCAGAAGACTTGGATGAGCAAGGAAGCTTGAATGGAGCAAAGGTCAGTACGGGCTGGTGGGGCCGATTGGTCTTTTTCTGCAAAATTGGCAACAAAATCTGGTCGTCGCCTGAAGAGTTCTAGATTGGCCGAAACAAAAAAAAACTGAGGAAAAGCTTTTACACCAGAGCGACCTGACAGACAGGAGGCCGGATAAAGCGCCGAGAGCAGATTCGGCCGGAATTACGCCCGAAATTCCGCCACCCGTTTTTTCGGTGACACCCCTTATCTCTACTGACCGTAAAGCAGGACGAAAGCCAAAACGGGAGCGGATTTCCGTAACGTAGACTATGGAGAATCATACAGAAGCGCTTTGCAAACCGTGTAGGCCATATCTCCACAGCCGAGGATCGCCTCGGCTCGGCTCACAATGGCGGGATTCCCCTGGCAACCGTCACCAAGGAACGGCGCCGCCGCCGCCGCCTCCCGGCATGCGCCGGGACGCTGCGTCGTGAAAGTGCTGCAAAACTCACCGTAAAGGAGAGTCCAGTCTGTAGGGGGTGGGGGAAGGGAGGAGTTGGGTCGAATAAGGAGTTGAGCCCATTTGAGGGAGTGGGGAAGGTACTGGTATTCATGTAGGAGGAAATAAATTTGAATATACAAGTTCGCCTGCAGATCTGGCTTAAACATCCCTTTCCCATTCCCCTGTCCCTTCTCCCTTCCCCCACCCCTCCCTGCCTCCTGTCCCCCCACCGTAACGATGGAGGAGAACATGGAGGAGGACCCCAGTTACCAACAGCTGATGATGGACGATCACAACCACAACAACTGGGAGGCCAACGCGGACGCTTATCACCATCAGCAGCAACAGCATCGCAATCAACACCATCACCCCAGCCAGCCCGTTCTGCCCGAGCCGGGAGGCACGCCGCTAGCGCAGCAAGATCCCAAGGTGCTTCTCCCGCACCCCATACCTCTCAACGGGGAAGAGCGAGGGCCGGCATCGCACAGGGAGCCTGACACCGAGCCCGTGGCCGGCAAAGTAACCCTGAACATCAACAGTTCAGCCTCCAAGTTCTGTAAGTCAAGCTGGGAGAAATCTGAGCGAGAGAGAGAGCTAAATGCGTCGACAATCGATCGTTAAGCCAATAAGGATTTAATAGTTTTTAGATGGTTGTGTATATTTGAAATCTACGATCAATCTCTTGGAGACCGTGGAGTTTGCGGTGCTTGATGGTGACTAGTGCTTTCTGCATTCTTCTGTCTGCTCTACAAAGAGGCATTGAGCCCCATTTAACTGTAGTGTGTATGTAACTATTGTGATTGCAGTTATGTAATCAAAAACTGGAATAGAAATACAATTCAGTTGAAAGGCCTAGTTTCCCAAATGCTAGTCCTGAATTGGGTGCAAGTCTAAATTAACAGCCTATCAGTAAACTTTAAATCTAAAAGACTAATAGTTAATATATGGAATTTTATTTTAATAGTTACTAGGAATAAGTTACTTTCTGTCTTGGGATGGAAAGCACAGATTATTTTCACCAGAATGGATTTTGCCTTCTTAAGAAATGTAAGGATGTTTTCCACAAGTAACCTGGTTGTATTGTCTTTAGCATTAATTTAGATATTTTGGACATGTTGGACTTGTCTCACTGACAACTGATGACTGATGAAGTGTAATTGATAACTGGAAGTGATTCAATAAATTGATTCTGTTAATGTAGTGAGAATGGTGTACCATTCTTTCAGGGCCATCAGAACCAGCAGATTGAAGCTGCCTTAGAATCACTCTGACATTTATTGTAATTGATTTTTTTTTAGTTTTCTTTAACATTTTAAGTGAGCTAGGTTGTGAATAATAAAAATAGCATAATTATAACCTGGAATTAAGGGATTTAGTTAACCTTGTTACATGTTATCCTGATATTTGTGTATCACTGCACTCCTCTGACATTTAAATTTGCAGCTTCAAAATCCATCGTGGTGCTGAAACATTTGGAACTGAAGGATTTGGGGTTTGATCCACTGCACTGCGTTGAATTATTCAACCCCCCGATTTTCTGAGCAGGGGTGTAATAATTGACAAAATACTGCAGATGCTTGAAACCTGGAGCAAACACAGAGAATGCTGGAGAAACTCAGCAGGTCTGGCAGCATATCTGCAGATAGAAACAGTTAACATTTCTGATATGACTTCTTCAGAATGTTAACTGTCCACAGATGCTGCCAGACCTGCTGAGTTTTTCTGGCATTCTCTGCATTTGGTGTAATCATTGGTTTAGGTGACACAAACAAAAACAGAAATTGCTTAGAACTTAGCAGGACTGGCAGCATCTGTGGAGTCCAATGAACTGTCGCCTAAAGTTCTGAGAAAGGCCACTGGACCTGAAGCATTAACTCTGTTTTCTCTCCACAGATGGTGCCAGACCTGCTGAGATTTTCTGAGCAATTTCTGTTTTTGTTTGTGAAAGAAGAGAGAATTATCTGATTTAGAAGTTAGTTTGTGCTTTTGAAAAGTGACTGTAGTTTCCTTCTGCAGTCATTCAGTGCCATTAAATTCTCACTGTGCAGGCTTTAGAATCAATTTTGTGGAGCTGGTTGAAATATCCCATGTGTTCAGGTCTTTTGAAGAGATCTGAGACTGTTTTTCCACTAACACTAAACTTATTAGTTATAGTTTACTCTCTGGAATAAGTAAGTCAAAATTCAGACTGCTTACGTGGTTATAGAAACCAGCAGTGAAGTACAGTTAATTCCAGTTGCTGCACAATAGTGTTAAGAAAGAAACAAAACAGTATTTTATCTGGATGAGATGTGAACTATTTGTAAAGCACCATTTATGACCTTGTGGGTTCCAAGGTGTTTTATACACAGTTAGCCATTTTCGTGTAGTTACGGTTGTAAAATGGAGAAACATGGCAGCTAATTGTTGTTTGCAGGACCTTTCTGTACACAAATGAGATAATGCCAGTTATTAATAATGTTAGTTGGGGGATAAAGATTGGCCACAATAGTGGAACAAGCTCCCTTGCTGTTCTATGAAATAGTGCTTGAAATCTTTTATGTTCACTTGAGACCACAGATCAGGCATCAGTTAACTGCCATATCTAAAACATGGCACTAGCTGCGTAACATCCCTTCAGTATTGCACAGAAAGTGACAACCTAGATTAGGTACACAATTTGCTAGATTAGCAAAATAACCTGCAATTTTCTGACTTGAATGAGAGTCATAGTTTAGGGCTTGAAGGGACAATTTGGTTCAGGATTATTTCAGCCATAGAGGTCTCTTTTAAATCTTTCCCCTCTCTCTTAAATCTCTGCCTTCAAGTTTTGGACTTTCCTACCCTGGAGAAAAGACCTTGGTTTTCCACCCTATCCATGCCCCTTATGATTTTACAAACCTCTGTAGGGTTACCCCGTGACCCTCCAGGGAAAATAACCCCAGCCTATTCAGCCTCTCCCTATAGCTCAAACCCTTGAACCCTGGCCACATTCTTGTAAATCTTTTCTGAGCTCTTTCAAGTTTAACAACATCTTTCCTATAGCAGAGAGAAAGTCCTTGAAATGTTCTGAAGTTTAAACAGTGCCTGGAAACAAAGAAGAAATTTCATACAGATGATGTCTGTTCTTTGCTTGGTGTACCCAGATTGAATATTTGAAATGTTGTTTACTTCAGCCTGAATTAAAAAAAAATCTCTTTTCTATATTTTTTGATTTTATGCTTTTGCATGTTCCGTTCCAAAAGTTTATTGCTGCATTTGCTACAAGAAAGGAGAAGTTTTTTCTCTGTCCTTGAAAGAATAAAATACATAATGCGTTGTAGAATATCCATCTACAGTGGAATATGGAACAATTCATTTTGTTTTCTTCTGTTATAAAGTATTGGAAGTTGGGTAAGACTGCTGACTGCAGACTTGCCACTTTTCAAAGAGGAATGATATGGAGTTTCACAGCGTTGAAAACATGGGGTAGGGCAGTGGATGTTGGCTGCATGGACTTAACTAAAACATTTGATAAGATCCCCCATTGTAGGCCAGTTCAGAAGATTAAGTCACCTGGGAGTCACAGTGAGTTGGTAAGTTGGATACAAAATTGACTTGGTCGTAGACAGAGAGTAGTTGTAGAAAGGTGTTTTTCTAATTGGAGATCTATGACCAGTGGTGTTCTGCCAGGATCAGTGCAGGGACCTCTGTTGTACGTAATATGTATGAATGATTTGGATGTAAATGTAGGTGGCCTGGTTAGCAAGCTTGCAGACAACATGAAAAATGGTGGAGCTGTGGATAGTGAGGAAGATTGTCAAAGGCTACAGCAAGATGTAGATCAGTTGGAAAGTTTGGTGGAAAAATGGCAGATGGATAGTGTGAGGTGATGCATTTTGGGAGGTCACATGCAAGAGAAAAGCATACAATTAATGTCAGGACCTTAGGAGCATTGTTATATAGAGGGATCTTGAGATGCAAGTCCATAGCTCCCTGAAAGTGGCAACAGAAATGGATAAAGTGGTAAAGAAATGAATGGCATGCTTGCCTTCATCTGTTGAGGTGCTGAGTATAAAGGTTGGTTAGTCATGTGGCAGCTGTGTAAAACTTTAGTTGGTCCACATTTGGAATATTGTGTGCAGTTCTGGTCACCACGGTAAAGGGAGGTTGTGGAGACTTTGGTGAGGGTGCAAAAGAGGTTAACAAGGAAGTCGTCTGGGTTGGAGTGTATTAGCTATAAGGAGAGGTTGGATAAATTTGGATTGTATTTGCTAAAACCTCGGAGGCTGAGGGACGACCTGATAGAAGTATATAAAATTGAGAGGCATGGATAGGGTGGATAATCGGAATTTTTTATCGCCAGGGTGAAAATGTGAAATACTAAGGGGCATAGGTTTAAGGTGAGAGAGGGAAAGTTTAAAGGAGATGCATGTGACAAGTGTTTTTTTAGACAGAGGGTGGTAAGTGATTGGAACACACTGCGAAGGGAGGTGGTAGATGCAGATACAATAGCAACATTTAAGAGGCATTTAGACAGACGCATGAATAAAGAAGGAATAGAGAGATACAGACCATATGCAGGCAGATGGGATTAGTTTAGAATGGCATCAGACATGTTTGGCTGAAGGGCCCGTTCCTGTGCTTTATTGTTCTTTGTAAGTAAAGATAAAGAGGAAGCAAATATGGAAAGAAGATTTTGCTGCATTGCGATCGATCACTTGTAATTCTATGAATGTCTTCTGCTCATTCTTGACTACTGCTGTCTCACTGTCCCTTTCTGGAAGAGTGTAGCTGCTTCATTTCTACCGCCATTACTTTTTTGTTTCTTGTTTCCCATGATTTTAATGGTGTCTTTAGTTCTGGTTGTGGAGCGTGGTGAAGGAAGACACTTGGTGAAGAAATGAATTACAGATGAGAGAAGGTGAATCTTATGACAAAGAGATTTATTTAAATAAAGATGAAATGTGGACAAAAGACACGGAAATAGTAGTACTAGGGTCCAAGCTTACAGATGCGACTAGTTGAACAGCCCACACAAAAAAAAATCAACAGATTGGTAAGCAGAGTTGTCTCTGGAGTCTTGTGTGTAGAGATGGCGGAAGAGTAGATTAGGTACCTGCAGTGCAGGGAGGTGAGATTGAAAATCAAGCAAAAATTGTTGATGGGGGAAAAATAATAAATAGCTAAAAATCTTCAGATCTGCACCTCTTCTGTTTTTGTGTGATTGAATAGGTTTGATTGATGTATGATCTAGCAGAAGCACATGAAGCATTATTGAGGCCTTCTTTCACCTTCCAGAATCACTATTCCAAAAACATCTTGAAATACAGAGATGACCATGATTACTTATCTCTATTGCAGCTATAGTCTTAACCCTTCTCCTTTGCCTCCTCCAAGCTCCCCTGTAACAAACCCAAGTAACTTAGGGATTTCTTTATCAGTGATGTCAGACTAACTGATTAATTGCCTCTGCCACTTACCTGACCAGTCCATGCTAATGTTTACAACCCACTCAAGCCTCTTCTCATTTTTCTCATTTAAATCTCCTATCATAACCATCATAACTTCAAATACTTCTTTGGCTTCCCCTTAAATGATTCGAAAGCGTTCACTCAGACACTTGCTGTGTTTGCAAGCTCCACATTATTAAAGTTTTTGGTTGAAGATTTTCTTCTAAATTCCCAATTGGATTTCTTGATAGCTATGTTATATCAATGATTTCTAATTGTGCTCTTCCTCATGAGAAGAAACAGTCCCTTTACATTCACTCTATCAAAACCTTTTGGAATTTGGAAGATTTCCATTTGGTCATCTCTCAGCCTCTTTTCCAAGCGAAGAGACCCAGTCTGTAAATCCTTTCTTGAAATGCATACCCACACGGATCTGGTATTATTCCTCAAAATCTTAAATCTGCACTGGCTTCAATGTCTCCATATCATCATAATAAAGGGACCACAATTATATGCATTTCTTTGCTCTTCCAAGCCAACTTTTCCAGCTTTCAATGTGTAACTTTCTCTAATTTCTACCTTCCTTTGTGCTCCCATAAGCCCATCTCATGTAGTTTTGACTGAGACAGCCAATAAATTGTTGAAGCACCTGCTTGGTTTCAAATGTATTGTGGCTTCAGATATCAAAACTTTAAAGGGTCAGGATCATTGATTTATTTTAATTTTAATTTTTATTACCTAGTGAATTAATTTATTTTTAAAACTCTAGATTTATCCATTCAGTTGCCACCTATACCGTGTGAAGTGGATAAATTGGCATGCAAGGGCCATGTCTTGGTACGGGGGTTTGAGGGACCATGGGGATTGAAGGAGCGTCATTCTGGAGGATGAGGGACCGTGGGGGTTTTTGGGGGCCCTCAGGTAGTATGGTGAACATTACAGCCCAAGGCTTGTTGAAGGAAGTGGCATTTGGGGAGCATGATGAGGCATGGGGAGTGTAGGGAGTGAGAGCGATGCAGGGCCTTACTTTGCATATTGCAGTTGGGATGAAATCTCACAATGCCAAGACACATCTTTTGAACAGTCCATCTTAAGAGCTGGCAGCTCTTGGATCTCTGTCCAAAATGTTTCCAGAATAGAATGGCCTGACTTCATCTGGTACCTGACAATGAATCACAGTCTTGGTGTAGGTATCTCCTGAGGTGGATGTGCATAGCCAGGAAATTCCTGTGTCATGCTTCCAGGCTGAAAATCTGGCCCTACATATAGTAACAAGCATTTAGTAATCATTGGGTATTTTTGGTGACCATGACAAGCAAATAAAATAATAACCATTGAGTGTCATTGGAGTTTCAATGTTGAGTTATTTCTGAATATTTTTAGAAATGGGAAACTTGCATTGTGCTTTAATGAGCCCTGTCCTTTCTCACAGTCAAACCATTATCAGTCCATCATCACAAGATATCCCTCAATCCCTTCTTTTGCACCTGTACCACATCATTTAAAGGCAGGTGATAGCATAGTGGTAATATTGCTGGATTAATAATCCAGATCCCCAGATTATTGCTTTGGGGACATGAGGTCAAATTTCCCCATGGCAGATGATGAAATTTGAATTCAGGAGCAAGCTAGCCTAATGGTGACTGTGTAACCATGGCTGATTGTTGGAAAAACCTGTCTGGTTCACTAATGTCCTTTAGGGAAGGAAATTTACCATCCTTACCTAGTTTGGCCTGCTTGACCAGACCCAGAGCACACAGGTGACTCTTTAGTTGCTCATCTTTTTTCGACTTGGATTGCCGTAACGTAGTTTAAAGAAGTTTGATCAGTCAGAGGTAGGAAGAAAGGCATAATAAAACTCACAAGCTTTTCAGGTGTGAAAGGAAGCAGGAAAGATACAAGAGTGGATGTCATGGTGGGGAAGCATTTTGCATGGGTAAGCTAACATGAGTCCATGTTAATTTATTTCAATGTTTCAATTGTTGTCACTGTTCTTTTTTTAATGAAATTACTCTCGATTCCTCATGATTCTCCTGTTCTCAGCTTACATTTTCTTGTCTGATACTTGGTGGTTATGCATCTTAGCTTTTGCTGTGCAAAAATGGGATTTTGGAAATTACATGAAGGATTGTTACTTTTTTGTCCGTTTATATAGATATATGTTTGTCTTTTGAGTTTGATTAATATGCATCCATTAATGCCCCCACCCTCTACAATATCACCGCCATCAACAATAGTAGCGACAAAATATAATAAATTTGGAGGCATTCTTCTGAATGAGAGAGTGTACATGGGAGGAATTTGGAGCTTTGTGTGTATGGTACATGAGGCATTGCATGAATTTCTACTTGAATATAAAAACTGTTATGCAATAAAAAGATTGGTGATTCATTTCCCTATAATTTTAAAGTTTTTTTCCCAAGTTTTATATGGATTTATTTGACATCATTCTTTCATTTCAAAAAACAGTGCTATATGTTCCTGCCCAGATTCAACTGTGAAGATGACTTTTTTTTTCATTGACATCCACCAGTCTTCGATTCATTTTTAAAAATGAACCTGAAATACTCTTTTTTTTCTCTCCAAAACTTAAAAAATGTAAACGCAGTGCTTAAATGGTAAGTTAAGTCCCTCCTGAACAGCATTTTGGTCAACCCTCAGCAGATGGACTGCAGTAGTTCAAGAAGGCAGCTCATGACCACCTTCTCAAGGGCAACTAGGGATGGGTATAAATGCTGACCAGCCAGCGACGCACACATCCCACGAATGAATTTTAAAAAAGAGAGCAATAGCTGTGAATTGATTCCCACCTCATTCTATCTTGAGTTGGAATTCCAAAGGCAAATCCTGTTTGATACCAAAGTACTGTGGAGGATGAAAATCTGATATAAAAACAGAAAGCACTAGAAATACTCAGCTCTTTTGGCAACAATGGAAAGAGAAACAGCATTGTAGTTTTGAGTTGAGAACTAATTCAGATAAAAGGTCATCAACTTGACACATTAATTCTGTTTCTCTTTCTTCCCAGATGCTGCCAGACTAGCTACCTATTTTTAGTGTTTACTGTTTTTTTTTTCCTTTTTCCCAAATGTGGCAGCTATGAAACAACCAATTATGGAAACACGCAATTATGTTCTGACTTTCGAAGATAAATATGCTTTGTTTTCTCCCTGCGCAATGTTAAAAGGAGATATTTGACAAACATTTTCGAAGGGATCATTTTCATCTATGTCCAAATCAATTTTCCTGGATGTTATCACGACTGTGACCACGTACCATTGCCAACTGACATTTTTTTAACAAGAATACATTTTGTTCACTATTGTCCCTTAGGAAAGAAATCTGCCCATCTGGTCTACATGTGGTTGCAGACCTATAGATAAAAGTGAGACGATGCATTTTGGAAGGTCCAATAAGGGAAAAATATAAGCAATGAATGCTAGGTCCCAAGGGGAGTACTGAAGAGCAAAGGGACTTTGGTGTACAAGCCTTAAAGGTGTCAGCATAGGTAGATAATATGGTGAAGAAGGCTTACTAAAGGGAGATTATTCAAGAAGATTCTTAGTGACAGGATTTACTTGCATTTGGAAATGAATGAACACTTTAAGGATCGTCAGCATGGCTTTGTGGGAAGGAGGTCTTTGGTCGGGGGGCGGTGTCTGTGGTACTGGAGCCAGATTCTCCTGAACCACCCATGGTTACCAACCTCTGAAGGGATCTTTGTCCAGGCTTCATCTGTAAGGTCTTGTCTCTCAAATTTGATTGAGTTTTTTGAAGAAATGATAAAGATGATTGAGGGTAGAGCAGTGGATGTAGTCTACATGGACTTTGTTAAAGCATTTAGTAAGGTCGTTCATGGTGGCTTTCCAGAAAATTAAGTCAGTTGACTTGATAAGTTGGATGCAAAATTGACTTGGTCACAGAGACAGAGGGTAATTGGAGAGGGGTGTTTTTCTGCCTGGAGGTCTGTGGCCAGTGGTGTGCTGCAAGGATCAGTGCTGGGACCTCTGTTGTTTAGAATTCCTACAGAGTGGAAACAGGCCCTTCAGCCCAACAAGTCCACACCTACCCTCCGAGCATCCCACCCAGACCCATCCCTGAACACTATGGGCAATTTAGCATGGCCAATCCACCTAGCCTGCACATCTTTGGACTGTGGGAGGAAACCGGAGCACCCGGAGGAAACCCACGCAGGCACGGGGACAATGTGCAAACACCACACAGACAGCTGCCCAAGAGTGGATTCGAACCGGGTCCCTGGTGCTGTGAGGCTGCAGTGCTAACCACTGAGCCACCGTGCTGCCCCAATCAAGATCAAGTGAGCTTTTGCCCTTCTGCTCCACAGGAGGTTTCTGTCCTCCCTGAGCTTGCCTTAGGGCACCTGCGTTACTGTGTGACATGTGTATCGCCCCAGTCAAACTCCTCACCTGCCACTGTCCCCGGTAATATGTATTCTATATGTGTAATATATATCATTTGGAAGAGATTGTAGGTAGTCTGATTAGTACATTTACAGATGATATAAAAATTGGTGGAGTTGTGGATTGTGAGGAGGGTTGTTGAAAGATGCAGCACATTATATATCAGTTGGACAGTTGGGTGGAAAAATGGCAGATGGAGATTAAATCTGGACAAGCGTGAAGTTGGGACGTCAAATGCAAGAGGAAAGTATGCAGTAAATGGCAGGACCCTAATGAGCATTAATATGCAGAGAAATCTTGAGGTGCAAGTCCATTTCTCCCTAACCATGGCAACAGATGTAGATAAGGTAGTAAAGAAGGCATAAGGCATGCTTGCCTTCATTGGTTGAGACATTGAAGATAAAAGTTGGCTAGTCATGTTGCAGCTGTATAAAACTTTAGTTGGGCCATATTTGGAGTGTTGTGTGCTGTTCTTGTTGTCACACCACAGGAAAGATGTGCAAGCTTTGGAGAGTGTGCAAAAGAAGTTTACCAGGATATTGCCTGGACTGGAGTATATTAGCTATAAGGAGAGATTGGACAACTTGGATTGTTTTTGCTGGAGCAACAGAGGCTGAGGGGGTGACCTGATAGAAATATATAATATTTATCAGGGGCATGGATAGAGTGTATAGTTGCAGTCTTTTCCCAAGGGTGGAAATGGGACAAATACAAGGGTTTGTAGGTTTAGGTGGAAGGGGAAAAGTTTAAAGATGTGCGAGGCAAGTTTTTTTACACAGATGGTAGTGCCAGGGAGGTGGTAGAAGTGGATGCAATAACAAGAGTCATTTAGGCGGGGAATAGAGGGATATGGACCATATGCAGGTAGATGTGTTTGGTTTAGGATGATGTTGTGGTCGATGCAGACATGGCGGATTG
>NW_025967701.1:0-25000 GCF_021869965.1 Rhincodon typus | reverse complement strand
AAAGTCAGCATATTAGTATAACAATCAACAATGCAGCAAAATCTCCACTGCTGGCCTAATCATTATTTATGTGGGAACTTCCAGCAAATGTATTTCTGCTATTAAACATGGAAATTCAGGCAGCTCTTGTCAGAGATTCCCTACTCCTCAAAATGTACTATTGTTCCTTGCCATCTGACTCACCATGCAAACCAAAATCAGATCTTGTACATTAAAGTCTTAACAGCATGGTAAGTCCTTATTTTTACCAAACAACCCCTCTGGTATTAAAAATTAATCTTAACTGTAGAATACCATCAGTTACTGCTTGATACTTTTCAAAAGAAAATAACAGTCTCTCATCTGCCTTTTTCCCTAGTTCAATTCTCTATACCTGATTTGACATTGAATTCAATATTTTCACTGGTATTTGTTACTTCAGAGTCTGCTATTCAGCAGTGATTTTCAATCTAATTGTTTGCCTTATTCACACAAGTCTCAGATGCCCTCTATGAAAGTGCTATGAATTTTGGATTTAGGGAGCACGCTTCAAAATGTACAGAAGACGAGAGAAAAAGTCTTTCTACTGATGAAGGATTCAAGAAAACAAAATCTACAGAAGGTGGATAAATAAAACAAGGCAATAATATTACAGTTAAACGATGAAGATGAAATTGACAACTTGAGACTAAACCAGACTATTCACAATCTGGTCTCATATTTGGCTGAAATGAGCACTAGCCACATATTTGCATTGTCAGTCAGACTGTCCATTTCCATCTTCATATCACTGGCGGATTCTGTCCTGCCTCAATTCACTGGCCACTGAAGTTTCAATTCAAGCGATTTCATTCCCACTCCCCCAGTCCTGAGTTTGTCATCACCTTGGTTCAGATGCTCATCCTCCATTCTTACTTTTAAAGGTGCCCAGAGTCCATTGCAAAAATTGGGGATGTTAATTGTACATCCAAGACTGCCCTAGCACCAGCTCTGACCCCCCATTCTCACCATAAACAAAGAGCCAGGTCTGTCCTTGAGCTGCTCCGCACCTGGCCCTGTCAACATTCTAAACTGGATTCCTGGGCTCCATCTAGTGGCATACATTGGTTGGTGCAAATAGTCTTGTCCAGCTGAAGTCACATGACACTAGGTTACTGTCCAACAGGTTTATTTGAAATCGCAAACTTTCGGAACGTAGCCCCTTCGTCACTCAGGGGCAGTGTTCAGAAAGCTTGTAATTTCATATAACCTGTTGGAACGTGACTTCTGACTCTGTCCACCCCAGTCCAATACTAGCAGCTCCACACCTTGTCCAGCAGATGCATACATTGCCACTGGATGCAGCCTGGTCAATCTATATATTCTGCACTGTAGACAAGTAATTCATTTCCAGTGTGTTCTGCTTTATATTGTATTTCTTATATAATGTGTGATTTATTTAATTTAGTAAGTTATTTCAACTGGGGATACAAAGTGCTGCATGTGGATTGTATGGGATTTGTACTCGTATATTCAACTGAATTCAATCCAGAGGAGTGTGAAGTGATACATTTGGGCAGGACATACGAAGCAAAGGAATGTGAAAAATGTTCAGATCCTGGGAAACAGGTCAGAGGGTCCTTGATGTGCATGTCCACTGGTTCCTCCAGGTGTCAGGGCGAGTGGATAAAGTAGTTAAGAAGGCATATAGAATACTTGCCCTTATTCATCGAGGCATAGAATTTAAGAGCAGGGAGGTTATGTCGGGACCATCTGAAATGTTAGTCAAGCCACAGTTTCCAGTTTTAGAATTCACATTATAGGATGGATGTGATTGCACTGGAGAGGGTGCAGGGGAGATTTACCAGAATGTTGCATTGGGCTAGAGAGTTTTAGTTACGAAGAGAGATTGGACAGATTGGTGTTGTTTCCCTTGGAACAGAGGACAGAGGACAAAGTCAGAAGTCACACAACACCAGGTTATAGCCCAACAGGTTTATCTGAAATCAAGTTTTCAGATCATAGTCCCTTCATCAGATGAAGTGAGGCAGAAGAGCACAACACAGAATTTATAGGCGGAGAGAACAGAAGATTATACATATGGTGTGGCTGGAGTGTCGAATAAGGCTCTGTGGGTGATCAAGAAGTGTCAGACAGTGTGAATAAATTGTCAACAGCTGAATAAGATAAGGGATGACCTATAATCCGATTAAATGAGGCAAAGAATTAAAAATAAAGTTGTGCTGGAAACAAACCAAAGGACAGGAACATGATAGGTATAAGAGTCGCATGCTGAAGGTTTAACAAAAGAAATATTAATCCAAAACTGTGCAAACTAATTAAAGGTGGAGAGATCATTAAGATTTAATCAAGATATTGGTGTCAAAACAGGACAGTAAGGAAGATTTTACAGATACAGAACCAGTGTGGTGGGGTCACATGCAGCCTGACATGAATCCAAGATCACGGTTGAGGCCATCTTCACAGTAACAGTTTCTGCTCGGCGACTCTACATTGTTGCATCTCTTGAAGGCCACCTTGGAGGTTGCTTACCCGAAGAGCTAAGACTGAATATCCTCAAATGGGAGGGAATATTCCTGTCTGGCAATTGTGGAGCGGTGTCCATTCATTCGTTGGCGTAGCATCTGCATGGTTTCGCCAATATACCATTCTTCAGGGCATCCCTGCCTGCAGCATATGAGATAAGTATCATTAGCCAAGTCACAAGAGTATCTGCCGTGCACGTGGGGGGTAGTATCCATATGGATGATCTGACATGTCTTGCAGAGGTTGCTATGGCAGGGCTGTGTGGTGTTGTGGTCGATGTTGTCCTGAAGGCTGGTAGCTTGCTGCGAAAGATGGTCTGTTTAAGGTTTGGTGTTTGTTTGAAGGCGAGAAATGGAGGTGTAAGGAAGATCTTGGCGAGAGGCTCATCGCCATCGATGACATGAAGGCTGTGAAGAACATGGCGTTGTCTCTCTGCTCTAGGGAAGTACTGGACAATGGAGGGTACTCTATAGGTTGTATCCTGTCTGTCTTGTAAGGGGGTCGTTGCGGTTTTTAGCTGTAGCACGTCAGAACTGGGTCTTCGGAGGAGGTCCTTGTGGTTTGTCACTGTGGCACATCAGAACTGGCCATAGTGACAAACTATGACTCCGAGATAAACAACAAATGCAGAATTGCCGAGCAGAAACTGATAGCCAAAATCCCATGCCCATGAAGACAGCTTCAACCGTGATCTTGGGCTCATGTCACGCTACATGTGACTATTACACCATTCTGCATCTGTAAAATCGCCCTTACTGTCCTGTTTTGACATCACCTTGATAAAAATTTATAATCTCTCTACCTTAACTAGTTTGTACAGTTTTGGATTACTTACTTTGGTTAGACCCTCAGCATGCGACTCTTATACCTATCATGTTATTCCAGTCAATTGGTTTGTCTCCAGCACCACCTTATTTTTAATTTTTTGTAATTATCTCTCTGCCTTAATTAATCAGATTATAGGTCATCCTTTCATTATTATTCAGCTGTTGACACTATAGTCATACCATCTGACACTTTTGATCACCCGCAGAGACTTATTATCTGACACCCCACTCAAACCATTTGTATGATCTTTTGATCTCTCTGCCTATAAATTCTGTGTCTGTATGCTTCGCTCTCACTTCACCTGACAAAGGGGCTATGCTCCGAAAGCTTGTGATTTCATAAACCCATTGGACTATAACCTGATGTCATATGACTTCTGACTTTGTCCACCATAGTCCAACATCGGCACCTCCCCACATCGTGGAACAGAGGAGATTGAGAAGAGACGTGATTAAGATGTATAGAAAAATGAGGGGTAAAGAGAGGTAGACAGAAAACTTTGCCCCTTGGTTGAAGAATCAATTACCAAAAGGCATAGGTTTAAGATACCAGGATATGAGGAATTTTTTTTTTCCCCATCCAGAGAGTAGTTAGAATCTGGAACTAATGCCTGTTAGGGTGGTAGTATTCAAATGTACACTTGCAATGCCAAGGTATACAAGGCTCTAGGAAAATGCTGAGAAATGGAATAGAAAAGTTAGGTAGTTATCTTTGACCAGCACAGACTCAATCGACCTAAAGACTTTTCTCTGTACTGTAGATCTCTGTCTCAATGACTATGACATTGGTTTCTCCGGATGTAAAATGTCCGAAGGGATTCAATTTTGGCTTTAGCATCAATTCCTACTTACTTAATGAGTGCAAATCCCTGGAGCCAAGCAACTGTCCCCTTATTTTGCTGAGATATACACAATTAGCCCATTACTTATACTGCAGAGGGGACATTCCTTTGTAACGCGAAGCATTGTTGATGTCTCTCCATTATTACACAAGGCATTTGTACTGAAGGCCCAGCACTGGAGGTCTGTTTTGCAGGGACTCTGGCTTGTCCTGAGCCTGTTTACTAAGGGCCTTTACACAGCTGGATACCTGCTTGGAGATCCCATGTTTCCTTTGACAATAGTAGTGTGCTCTCTCTATCCAACTGACACTCTCCTGGGAGAACCTACTTGTACAGGAAATAGTTCATTAGCACAAAAACCAGGAACCCCTCTCTCAGCCTTGCTCTGGTGGTTAACCGAATCCAATTGAAAATTCAATAATTTCACTCTTTATAATGGGAACAATAAAACAATTAGAAATATTTTAAATAGGGATAATTTCTTTGACGTTCAATGGCTTTGTTGCTGTTCACTATTTTGCAATTTACACTTGAAGAAAGCATCCTGACATCACACTGAAGGGTAATTTGTAATAGTACACTTTTGTTTGCAATCATGACACTTCTGAAAGGTTCAAATCCAATGTTAATCTGACAAGACTTCTAAAATAAAGAAAAATGATTAGTCCCTTGTTCAAAGCACACTTCATTCAAAAAAAAGTGAAAAATAAATGACATTTGTGACAAGATGAAGTTTTTAAATGAAATACTTTTGTACAGTAAACATAACTCAAACTGTACCTCGGTGAACAAGGAGAATATCATTTTCATGAACTGGCCTGTGTACCATATCAGAGTCAGGATGATTAGCATGAAGATGTTCATAGAACCACTCACATCTATCCTTGAAGGGCTTAAAAAACAAAGAGAAAAGAACCTAATTAATATCTTTTCCACATAATTTTCAAAAGAAAATTATGAACATAAACTACTGAAATGGAGGTGAAGTATGAAATGTTGATGCCCCCCTCATCATGTAATACCAGTTCTCAATCAATAGCTCCTTATCCCTGATCACTCAGAATAAAGTTACAGAAGAGTAAAGTTTCACATCATGGGGCAATAATAGCAAGATTTTGAAGTAGTGGAAGTAAGAACACCAGAGGTAAAGTTGTCCTTAACAAAGATATTGCTTAAAAAGTACACAGACATGCTGTCAAAGATTTCGGTCTTGCATTCGTCAGGACAAATGCAAAAAAGCCAAATTTCAAAGGCAGGAAAGACTCTCTCTCATAAAAAAAATGGTAAAGGGCAAGGCAATGCCAAGCACTGCCTGGAAGAATATGCAAGTGATTTAAGACTTCGTTTAATTCAAAACAAAACTCAATGTTTAATCATGCTGTTTGTTTCTTGCACAGGACAGGTACCTGTGTACGGATACACTTAATGGGGAATATGCTTAAGTGATCGGAGTTGCATGCCCAACTGGCAATAGGTTTTTTTTGTTACACTTGTAATTCTTAACATACCAGCAAACGCTGCCCAATTGTGGACTTGATTCTGAAATAAGGCATTAGGTACTGAGTTTTGCATGCATAGGATTGTAAAGAGTAAGTATCCTCCTATTGCAAACTGCCAAAGAAATGTGCTATTTGATACAACTCACTGGTTGCTGGGTACACGTTGCGCACATTTAACGTCATACTGGGACTAAAATTCGTATACGACATTACTCATTTATGTGGTATGCAGAATGACTTTTCGGCTTGACAGCAGCATCCTATTAACAGAAAATACCACTTGTCTTTCTTTATTTTGAGAAAACTTACTTTTCCAGAGCAACTTGAGATACAATAGACACTTTTTTAGACCCAAAGTAGCAACCTCAGGCCCATTTGAGTGTACTTGTGATACACAGTGGGCAATGATCAGTTTGGAGTAAGGATTTTTTAAGAAACCAGATTTCTAGCCTACTTTTCTTATCCACCCCACCACCAACACCAGCCCCTGCCATAGACAAATGCAATAGCAATACAACGTGACCACAATCTGCAATCACATGTAAAAATAACTTCCTGCTGTACCTTAATACAACAATGCCTGTTAGTGATAAGAGCTTATCAATAAGATTAACCAATATTACTTTGGTTAAGGCAATCAGGAGCCAGCCACATACAATGAAGAATGAATGTTTGATCACTCAGTATCAACAAAGTTAACTTCAGTTGGGGCAATTGTAGGCACCTAAGAGTTAGGCAGGGTTCTCAGCACAGACTCATAACAACGGCACAGTTTCACAAGCAGAGGTTGTCTTCCAGTGTTTTACACGATCATTAATGCGTATTGTCAGCACTGCACAATCTTACCTTCACCAGACACAGAAACACTTCTAGCAGAAAATCACTGGACTTTTATTAGTCTGACCTTAGTTAATCTCTGCCTTGCAAACAAATAATGGAGTGATGAAGTATAACAGCCATCTCAAATGACATCTACCGCTCAATGATGATCAAAACTAAACATGATACATCACTGATCTGCAAACTCATGATTTCAATTTACTGAGATCTTGAAAAGCTATATTTATAAAAGTTTTAACAAATGCGTACCTGTGCTTTGATGATATGCATGAATCTTGACATCAGCTCAGGACATTCCAGAAGAAAGTGAAAGTGGTCAAATATTATTATAGGGTTTCTGTAACAAAATATTTTTTTTTTAAAATGGGCACTCACAATAATGTGACAGTGAAGAAGCATCTAAAAGCACACATGCTCACCTTGTTACAAAACACTTCAGAACTTCATCATGCTTGCATACAAATTCTATAAAGCGAGGTGATGTCATTCTGTAAAAGAAAAACGGCATATGTTCTTTTTCATGTGCACCAATGTGTTCCGTGTGGGATGTGAGGAAGAGCTTTACTTTAACATAAATGATAACGACCTGTAACTCGTTGCCTACAACGGTGAAGGGGAAACAATGATTTTAGAAAGAAATTGGGTGGGAGAATTGAGGAAGAAAAATTTGCAAGGCTGGAGTGATACAGCAGGGGTATGGGACTGACTAATCTTCAAAGATGGCATGGACTCAAATGGGCCAAATGACCTACTCTTCTATACGGTTACGATTATGGCTCCAACTGAAAAGCTGATCATACATGCACAATGGAAATCTACGTTACAGAAGTCTCAAGTTTCAAATCTACATACTCAAAATAAAGCAGTTTCACACATTAAACTAGTTTTTTTTTGTAATCAATATAATGGCTCTGTGGTCAAATTATCTATCTTGCTAGGATTTGCTTTAAATGTAAAATCCTAAATGTTAGCACCATATGAACACTGAATGCGCCCAAAAGAGAATATACCCCATTATAAGTATATCCCAACCACGACCCATTAATCAAACTATGCAGTTCAGAGTAACTTTCAGTTTGTCGCCTCGAAATTTATTTAGACATTCAAGTGCAGCTCATGCAAATGCCAACTCGGTACTGAAACTATCTGGCATATATATACACAGTTCAAACTCATTCCCTGTGCCTAGGCCCAAGTGAAGAACATCATACATCCAGTTGAACAACTAAACTAACATCGAAGTTAGGATCAAAAGAGCATGGTGTAACCAAAAATAATTGGCCAGTCTTAGCATCATGCAAAGGCTGAACATGATGCATATCAAAATTTATGAGTTCCTGGGTGAAAAAAAGTCCTCTGAACACTCGGATAATCTCATAATTTAAGGTATGTCATTGTATAAGTTTACAGCGCAGTTTAAGATGGCTATACTCAAAGTTCCAGCATGGGGTTTGAACTTTTTGCATCTAGGATAATAACAACACCCAGTGTCAATGGTCACTGTTGCACAAAACCTACCTCCAGCCATACACACAAAAATGTGAAACACCTTCCATTTCATGCATGTTCACATCAATTTTAGATGAATATTTGAAAACTGGACTTGGTCTATACAGAAATATCAGAACTATTCTGCAGTAACCTACAAAACAGCCTGTCCATTTCAAGGAAAAAAAAAGTGGTCATCCTGAATGCACAGTTGATTCCAATCAGCAAAATTGTTGCAGATGCAGGACAACACATCTCTAACCACATTAAAACTGAAAAAAAAAAGGATAAGTTCTACTCATTGTATTAAATTTAAAGTTGGGTTAAGAATTAATAATGAGTTTAATTTCTACACACTCCTTCTGAGGTGCCAATATTGCCTTTACCTTTCATGGTTTCCAGAAGATCATAAGCATTATATATTCCAATAAGATTAGCATTAATAGCCATTGTCAATTACAAACTTGGCCACATTTATTCCATCAGACCATTAGTTCCTGTATTTCCCCTCAATATCCCAGCAATCTTACTCTGAAATCAAGTTTGCTACTGTGATAATGAGACCAAGGTCAGAGACAGGGAATTCTGCAAACTCACTTTCTGACTCCCTGTTCACCATACGTGAGGAGTGTGTTGGGTAGAGCTCCAACAGTACTCGAAGTTCAACACCAAACAATTAAACAGTCCTTTTGCTCAGCACCTCATTCATCCACCTTAAAAATGAACTCCCTTCATCACCCACACACTGTGGCAGTGATGTGTACCATTCACAAAATGCATTCCAGTAACTCACCAAGTCTCCTTTAAAAAGGTTCAATGGAGAGTGCAAGGAGCAGAACCAAGCATATTTAAAGGTGCGAGATGTCAATCTGGTAAAGCTACAGGACCAGGACCACTTGCATGTCAAAACAGTCTAAGTAGAAGTGACAGAAGTAAGCGATTCCACTGCCAAGGTATCAGACCTAAGCTCAGCAGTCCACAAATCACGACTGGATTTGGCAGGTGAACAAGTCAACAACTCACTGGAGGAGGAGGGTCTACAAATATCCCCATCCTCAACAGTGGGAAAACTCAGAATAGCAGTGCAAAAGAAAAACAAAACTGAAGCACTTACAATCTTCAGCTAGAAGTGCTGAGCAGGTGATCCATCTGGGACACCTCCAGGAGGTCCCCAAAATCACAGGTGCTAGTCCTCAAACAATTTCATTCATTCCACTTAGTATCAAAAAATGTTTAAAGGCACTCAATACTGCCAAGTCTATGGACCCTGACAAAATTCTGACAACAGTACACAGTGGCATCAATGAGTCCTAGCAAAACTGCAGTCAATGGAAAACAGGAGAAACTCTGCTTGGAGTCATATTTGAGTCAAAGGAAAATGGTTGTGGTTATTGTATGTTGGTCATGTCGGGTCAAGGACATCGCTGCAGAAGTTCCTCATCTTCAGCTGCTTCAATGACATTCTCTCCAAACTCCTAAGAGATGTTTGCTGATGACTGCCCAATGTTCCACACCATTCAGAACTCCTCAGATACTACATCAATGTCCAAACGCAGCAAAATCTGGATGACATCCAAGCTTGAGCTGAAAGTGGTAAGAACATTCATACTACATAGGTGCCAAGCACTGACCATCTCTAACAACATTGAATCTAAACATCATCCCTTTTCATTCAATGGCATTCCCATCAGTGAATCCTCCACTACCAACAACCTATGGGTTACCATTAAGCGAAAATTATTCAGACTAGCGACATAAATACAGTGGCTACCACAGCAGCTAGAGGCTAGGAATCCTGCAGCCAGTAATTCATCCGCTGACTCGAAGCCTGTCCACCACGTACAAGGCACAAGTCAGGAAGGTGATATAATACTTCGCACATCAAAGAATTACAGAATTATTACAGTGCAGAAGGAGGCTATTTGACTGCACTTGCCTGGATGAGTGCAGTTTCAACAACATTCAAGATGCTTGACAACACAGAAGTCAAAGCAGATCGTTTAATTGGCACCGCATCCACAAACATCCACTCGCTCCACCACCAATACTCCATAGCAGCAGTGTCTACCATCTAGAATGCAGAAATTCAATAAGCCTATGACCACTACCATACAGAAGGACAAGGGCAGTAAATATATAGGGACTCCACCATCACAGGTTTTCTTTCAACGTTCAAACCATATCAATTCGAGGGGCCAAGTGCCCTGCTCCTATTCCTATTTCTTATGGTTCTTATACGGACTTGGAACCATAATCACTTGGTCAAAAATCTGATCTCCCTTTCGAATAGTACTATTGGCATACTAACACCAATTCAACCACAATGGTTCAAGTGAACAGCTCACACCACCTTTTCTAGGGAACCAGGAATGAGCAACAGTTGCTAGTTTAACAGTGGCATTCACATACCATTAATAAACAGGGGGAAAAAAAGGGCAGCTAGATTACAAATCTGACATCAGCCTCAATTGAGTCAAGAAGTCAGAAGTGGCTGCAGCAGCACGAGTTGCAATCTTCTTATGCACTCTTGCAACTGTGAATAGCATGCAAATACCCTCTACTTGCACATCACCTTCCCCACCTATCCGCCCTACCCTTCCCGCCGACCAATCCCCACTACCCTCTAGTGCATCCAACCTATCACCACTCCACCTACCTTTCCCCAGCCCCATCCACCCTCCCTCCCACCTCCTTGATCCAACACAACCTGTCCATCTTCTCTCCCACCTATCCGCCCCACCCATCTCACTGACCAATCCCCACTATCCCCACATGCATCCAACCTATCACCACCCCACCTACTTTTCCCCAGCCCCACCCCTCCTCCCTCTATTTAGTTCCCAGCTGCCTTCCCCCTCCCCATTTCTCAGCCAGCCAAACCAACCGGAAATGACAACTTTCCTGCTCCTACGATGCTGCCTGGCCTGCTGTCTTCCCCCAGCTGCATACTGCATTGTCTCTGACTCCAGCATCTGTAGTTCTTGCTATCTCTGAGCCATAAAGTACAGAAGGTTTGCAGCATTAGGCCAGCAAAATAGGTGGGTGCTGCAGGTAGGCAGGAAACTGGAATGGCGCATCAGAATGGACAACTTCAATGAATGCATTTCTCGCTGAGACAAAGAGGGTTATTTGATCTCTCAGGGAATAGCGTGATATGGGAATGGAACACAAAGTGGAGTTGAGCCCTCAAACAGCCATGATCATATTGAAAGGCAGAGTAGGCTCAGTAGGCTGTGCGGTCTACTGCTCCCATCTCATCATTTTGCATGTCCTCCTATGCAGTCTGACAATCTGTGGCATCTCTCTTATTCACTTCTGATTAAGCTGCACATGTTCAAACTCCCTCCTGTTGCACTTATACTTTTAAAACATTCACAAAATTCTCAAGCCATCAGTCACTAGTTCACTTAAAATGCAAATGTTCCAATATCAATGTTCTTTAATTTTTCTATCTTGGTCTAAAAAAGTCCATGTTCCTACATATCACAGAAGAGGAGATAGAAAGAATATAAGTAAAACTAAAATTCAGTATACTAATGTCAAAAGTGAGAGATACTTGCACCTGGACAACTTGTGCTTATTATTTGGAAAAAGGAAATCCACTTAATAGCATAATAGCTCCAGAGCAAACCAGTTGAGATTTCCATATTCAAACAAATTTATCCTATAGACAGACAAAGAAGACAATAGAAAGGTTTTGGCTAAAATCAAGCCAAAGTTTCAATTTTTCTCACCCCTGAGGCATCTGACAGGAACAGCACATATAAAAAGCCTGGATTACTGCACTCAGTCGGTTTGCTGTCATAGAAATTACATCTAGACAATCTGAACTGGCATCTTGTGTCATGTTGTCACCATCTTCAACTTTCTCTAAGCTGGCATGTTGGTCTTCCAAGATCTCTTTGCTAACAGTCTTAAATACTCGAGTAGTGACAATGTCTTGCTGTTCTTGGGCTCTTTGTTTCAGTAAAATTGAAGTGATGTTTTTGGCATCCATTTCAGAGTCCTCCTTACTTTTTTTCAATTCTGTAGCAATAAGAACTAACCATTCATCCAGTGAATGCCACAGTAGTTCTAAAGGCTGTTAAAACAAAGAGAAAGCAAATAGTAACAAAATCATGATTAGCTCATCTTATCACTAAACCATCATCTGGAAAATTGCTTTGCAAAATATATAAAGAATACCAATCAGTTTAAGTACTATACTGGATTCCATTTGCTTGTATTGCTTCAATCTTAGCAAGTACAGAACAGAGCAATTGAAATCATGAAAGTAATGCAATGGGGAGAAATAATTGAAAAGCCTTCAGCTCTTTAGTTTGGCCAGGAGTAAAATCTCAATCTTGAATTGGTTTTCAGCAAAGTAGGTTTAGAAGAATGCATAGAACTAATCACAATAACAATTACCAGGAAACATGAAAATATTGAATTTTTCGATATTACTTAGCAAATGTAGATCCCAGCCAGGTGGACCAAAGGCAGCACAGATCCAACTTATAAGTTACGGGGTACTGCAAGGATCAGGACTCAGACTCCAGCTGTTCGCACTTTATATTAGTGATTTGGATTTGGGGAAACAAATGTAATATTTCCAAGTTTGTGAATGAAACAAAACTGATGGAAATAGATCTGGTGAGATCACAAAGAGGCTTCAGGATAGGCTGAGTCTGTGGACAAGAACATAGCAGATGGAATGTAACGTGCTCAACCTCACTTTTAGGAAGAATGGAAGCGAAGGCTGTTTCTTAAATGGTTTGATATTGAGGAGCATTGATGTCCAAATGGACCTGGCGACCTTGATCACAAGTCATTGGAAGATAACATGAAGGTACAAGTGATTCAAGCACCAGAATGAAGATGTTCTATACAACTGAAAACACTGGTGAGAGAACATTAGCAAACCAGAAGAACCTTTCACAAAAAAAAAATCACCACTCTTAGAGACTAGCTTCCAATTCCACATCTGAATTCCAAATTTGAATACCACCAGCTGACACACAGTGAGATCTGAACCAGTGTCCGTAGAACATTGGTCTACAGCCTCTGGATTACCAGTCCAGTGATTTACCATTACATGGCCAATTCCTGGTCCTTGCCCCTATGCTGTATGATGCTGCATTAGGTAGCTTCAATCAGAAACAAATGAGAATTATCATCTTTTCTTTATTCAGTCATAGAATGTGGGTGCTGCTATCTGGGCCAGCACTCATTTTCCACGTTGACCTCAGAAAGTAATGGCAAATTTCCTTCTTGAACTACTGTAATCCATTTGTGTAGGTACACCCAAAAGTGAGGGAGCTCCAAAATTTTGATCTAACGACACTGAAGGAACAACAATATATCGCCAAATCAGGATGGAGAGTGACTTGGAGGGGAACTTGCAGGGCTTGAACACAAAAATCAAGGTTGACACTCCAGTACATTACTGAGGGCACGTGCAGTGCCATTTTGACTGAGGGTTAAACCTCTCCTGTAACCAGCTGCCTACTCCTAGATGTAAAGATCACATTCCACACTTCTGAAGATCAGCAGTGGAGTGAACCCCAGAGTCCTGGCCAATAGTTATCCCCCAAACATCGTATTAAAGCTGATCATTAAAATATTTCTTTTGTGGAAATTTGTTGTGCAGTTTGACTGCAGCATTATCTACTTTGCAATTACTATTCTTTAGAAGTATTTCACTGGATGTCCAGCAGATGAGAAAAGCACAATATAAAGGCAAGTCTTCCTTTTTCTCTATCACTAAGTTCAAGCTTTTGAGTAAAAAATTAGTTGCATTTATGTCAAAGCTTTCATGACCTTAAGAGTCCAAACGTGTTTAATATAGTTTAGTACTTCTAAAGTTTAGTTAGTTACATTGAAAAAAAAAGCAGCAAATATGCACACAAGGTTCCAACAGAGAAATGAAATACTGACCAGTTAATCTGTTTTAGTGATATTGGTTTAAAAATAAATGTGAGCAAGAGCACCAAAAGAATTTTCCTAGCTCTTTTTTTTTAAATTAGAATAGTGGTGCGAATATGTCCACCTGAAAAGACAGGTGGGGTTTCAGTTTAATCTCCCATGTCACCAGCAGTGTGCTGCAGAGATCAGTGCTGGGTCCACTGCTTTTTGTCACTTATATAAATGATTTGGATGTGAATACAGGAGGTATGGTTAGTAAATTTGCAGATGACACCAAAATTAGTGGTGCAGTGGACAGCAAAGGCTACAGTGATGATGTTACCCAGCAGGGTAATGAAACGTCTGCAGAACAACGAACCAGCTCGGCAAGCCAACCAACCACAACATCCACAACCCGAGCTACAAATCTACTCTAAAGCAAAAAAAGCTACCTCAAAGTACAATGGGACCTTGATCAGATGGGCCGAGGAGTGTCAGATGGACTTTAATCTAGATAAATGGGAGGTGTCACATTTTCGTACAGGAAATCATTTTGGTGATTCTTATACACTGAATGGTAGGATCCTGGGGAGTGGGTTACTGAACAACTAGACCTTGGAATGCAGGTTCATAGTTCCTTAAAAGTGGAATCACAGGTAGACAGGGTACTGAAGGCAGCATTTGGTACGTTTGCCTTTATTGGTCAGTGCATTGAGTATAGAAGTTCAGAAGTCATGTGGCTGTAGAGGAAATTGGTGAGGCCACTTTTGGAATACCAAGTTCAGTTCTGGTTTTCCTGCTATAGGAAGAATGTTGTTAAATTTGAACGGGTTCCGAAAAGATTCACAAGGATGCCGAGTTTGGAAGGTTTGAGCTTTTGGGAGAAGGCTGGGGTTACTTTCACTGCAGCAGCAGCAGCTGAGGGGTGAGCTTATAGAGGGGCATGGATACGGTGAATAGCCAAGGTCTTTTCCCCAAGGGAGCCCAAAACTACAGGGAATAGGTTTAATGTGAAAGGGGAAAAGATTTAAAAGGGACGTAAAGGTGCAACTTTTTCATGCAGGGAGTGGTGTGTCCATGGAATAAACTGCCACAGGAGTGGTGGAGGCTGATACAATTACAACATTTAAAAGGCATCTAGATGGGTATATGAATAGGAAGGATTTAGAGGAATGAGCCAAATACTGACAAATGGGACTAGATTAATTTAGGATATCTGGTCGGCATGGACAAGTTGGACCAAAAAGTGTCCATTTCCGTGCTGTGAATCTCTAAGACTACGAAAAAACAGACCTCAGACATTGCCGCATTTCTTCAAAACTCTGAAGTGGCAAGCTTTGGGCTTGAGCAAAATAAGTTTGCCTCAGAAGCAAGACTGACAGATCTGAGCAAAATCTCAAACTGTAGTGTTAAATCCTGACTAAAATTAAAACAAAGCTCAAAGGGTTTTCTATGCTGTCCATATCAAAACAAAATGGGAAAACCATGTTCTATTATGCCACAGAAGATCCTTGTAACACAACATTGACAGAATAAGAATTTCTTTCATAAAGGTATTATTAGAAATCCTTAAAGAAAAGAAATTTCTTCAAAATTTCCTCTCTGCCTTATCCAAGGAATCCAAGAGAATTTAATTGAAAAGAACGAACAGAATTGGGCACGTATCCATTAACAAAAAAAAAGTAAATCACTTACAAAATCAATAAACTGATTTGGGAATTTTTAGTTCAAAGCTGAGCAAAAATAAATTGTTAACTTAAAGAATTCAAGCTGCAGTATTGCTGGAAAGGGAGACCTGTTGCTGAAGTAATTCATCTTGCAATCATCAGGACAAACACAAGAACGATCACAATCATTCACATTCGATAAAATGGTAATGGCTGACAGGTTGCCACTGATTGGCTAAAGCTTGCCATGGATAAAATAAAACAAGAGGTATTTTGCACACTCAGAATACTGCCATCTGCCCAAAATGATGTTCTGCTGACAAATTAAGCAATTTGTCTGTGAGTTTAGTGCCAATAAGATGGAATATAAATGTCCTAATGATTAGCTAATCAAATCAAACATCACTGAAAATGCTGAGAAACTCAGCAAGTCTGGCCGCATCTGCGTACAGAGAAAGAGTTAATGTTTCAAATCCGATATGACTTCTTCAGAACGGAAGCGTCATACAAGACTCAAACATTAAACCTATTTTTCTCTCTCCACACATGCTACCAGACCTGCTCATTTTCTGTCTGTTTCATCTAGCATCTGCAGTCCTTCGCTTGGATTAAAATCAAACGTGATTCTCCTTTGGCTGTTCATAACAGAGCATAGACTATAATCAACCAGCGCAGGCTTGCCAAGCCCAAAGCAAAATATCTTTGCTAAATCATAATTCCTACCTTGGCAGTACATGCTGAACAATTCCAAGTGTGCTAACAGCTAAACTAATAATCAATTTAAAATATTCATAACACTGCTCAATTACGTCTCCTAGAAGCAGCATGCATTCATGCTAATTCCTTACACAGGACCCATTTTTTTTCCAAAAAGGATCAAGTATCGTCATTCCTGCATTGCCTGGAAACTTGGGAGTCTATAACCTCAACATTTCTTTCACCATGGCAATGCTTTGGCAAATCAGACTTGACATGCCCAACAATCACCATCCCTCTCTCCTTCAACATAAATTGCTGTGATTATTTGAAATTAGGCTTTTTTAACATTTATCATGAAGAATGCAAGATGAAAAGTGTTGGCAACATGTTTCTCATTTCAACCGTAATCTAGTTATGAAATACCAAGCAACAAATTTTGTAACTGTGTATATACTCTGTCAACCAAACTTCTCTTTCAAGAGTTGTCTGGTTAATGTTTGAGTGCTTTATTAAATACATCTCCTTTACTTCAATCTTCCTCATTATATCATATATTTTTCTGACCTTGAAAACTTGGCTTCTTGGTGTTTTATTCCCATTGTAAGCCATATCATTTCCGTTACTGGGAGAGGTTGGGCCGATGCGAAATACATGACAGAATATACGTACTATCTTCAATAAACTCTTCATCTGAGCTTCATAGTTACTTGATATACTGAGGACAGAGGAAAAAGTGAAATCTAATATTTTGACCTGCAACTGTTATTTTGCAAAACAGTAACATTTTTCAATTAAAGAACTGCAGATGCTGAAAATCAAAGAAAAAATTGCTGGAAAAAGTCAACAGGTCTGGCAGCTTCTGTGGAGAGAAATCAGAGTGTTCATTTCAGGTTCAGTGTCCCTTAACTCTGAATTCTTTCTACAGATGCTGTCAAACCTGCTGACTTTTTCCATCATTATTCAACTCATGTAAATATCACTGAACAGTATCTGGATTAATCCCACGTGTTGACCATTTTATTCATGTCTGAAAGATAATTTGGCATGAAGACAAGTTTATAGTATATAAACTGCTCATTATAATAATGTGACAATACTACTGCTGTCATTTTTACCTGATGGAGGAGGTGGCAATGAAACAAAAGGTACTTTCACGCTCAATGTTAGCCTTAATATTCAATAATTCACAGGCAACTCTATAGTAAATGTTTACTAATATTCTATTAAAGCCCGACACCATAACTTCATATATCACTATAATTTCAGCCAGAAGGGTAAGTGAACCAACCTTGATTCTTCATTACTCTGCTGAATGGATGGCTGTTTGATTATCCAGCACAGAAATATATTTTAAGAATTAGTGCTCCAGACTTGTGCATGAGGCTTGAACGAATGAGAAAAAAAACTGCTACTTCCCAATGGGGGAATCTAAATAATTAATGCTAATATTTAACTTTACACAGATTCCCTTTAAATGATCTAAAGTTGTGCTGAAGGGACTGAAATTAGAGTCCACACTTGGTTCAGAGCCCATTGCTGTTGTCAACTTACCTAAGCAACTTGTGACCATTTGTTGTAGCAACTTCAGCAAGACTGGTCAGGATCTTCTGATACAGACTTTCGTTCTGAGGACATAGGTGCTCAAGAACTTGCCGCAACTAAATGCAAAATAAACCAGATCTAACCTTAAATGCTTATTCAAAAGCCTATAAAACACACAACATGAATGACAAATAATAGAGCTATCTACAAGGTGGCAGGTAGCTCAAAACTAAAATTAGCTGGCAAGTTTTCATGCTGATGCATCTTTGTCATTTTTACAAATTTCATACTGTTAAGAAGCAGACTTATTTTTCTCTTGAATTAAGAGAAGAGTGTCCTCACTACAGTAATACATAGGATAGCCACAGTAACCTAAAATGTCGTGGCAGCAGGCTTTTCTAACTGAAAGACTGCAGTGTCTTTTAAGTTACTATGAGGCTTATCTTAATTTGTAATTGCATTAAAGGGATGGATGACTGTCAAGATAACCACAAGCTTTCAGAGCCTCACTTCTTCTTCAAGTGTTACAGTGAGGCTCCAAAAGCTTGTGTTTTCAAATAAACTTGTGGGACTATAACCTGGTGGTGTGTGATTTCTGACCTTGTCCACCCCAGTCCAACAGCGGCACCTCCACATTAAGATAACCACCTTCACTGACGTCTCCATTTTCAAGAAATTTAACTTTCAATGCTAATAATTACAGTTTACATTTTTCACGTTAATTTCAAAGGGATTATAAACGTTATTAAAGATTTCAGCAAACACAGCTAAATTGGTTATTTTCATATCTAAAGACTTTAAAAATGTGCAATCGCAATGAAAGCTGAAAACTTACATAGATCAATAATATAAATTTATAGTTTGTATGAAGCGTCAATATATTAAGCAATGCCATTACAACAATATATTGCCAAGAGACCTACTGCATTTGTCTAAGCTTTCGACAAAATAAGACAAGAAGCTTTTATACCCAAGGTAGAAGCCTCTTACATTACTAGTAAGAACTGAGCTGGACTGAAGTCTGTTTGGAAGTATGTAGGCAGGAAGTAATTACAAATGGATTTGCACCAGTTTGGGACTGGTTACCAGTGGTGACCCATAGGCATTTGTTTTGAAAAACTATCGTTCTTTCCTGATTTTAGTCATGAACTGTATGTAGTCACTGGAAACATGATTGACAAATATGCTAATGATCCAATCTTTCTGCAAGTATTAGAATGTAAACAATGTTCAGCTTCTTCAGGCAGGCCAAATATTTTGGGGTAATTTGGACTCTTGACTGTGAAATGATGTTTAGACTGGAAACATGCTGTTTTCAGCCCAAGGAAGGACAAATGCTCAATTTGCATATACATTTTAGCACTAAAGGAAGCTGAGAGAGAGATCTGGATGTTCTAGAAAATAGATTTCTGAAGATTCACGAGCACTGTCATAATGTGATAATTAAAGCACAGCATGTTTTAGAATATTTATTTATAGGATAATTGACTAAGACAAAGCATACTATTTTGCCCTCAGTAATTTTCTTCAAAAGCAAATTCAACATATATATGCAAGACATCCACTTCAACCCCAGCACAACCTGCTTGACTTATCCACTGTCTGTATATCTTCCAATTGTTTGCCCAACATGTCCGAGCAGAAATATTGTCAAACTATACATTAGGAAGACTGAAGTCACGTTTTCAAACGCCAGCATTAACTCCCCTTCTTGGCAACTGTCCAAAGATGAACATGATATGCCTTAACCTTGGCATTATACTTGATCCTAAGGTGTGCTTCTGACTACACAATTGGCCACTACTAAGACCATCTACTTCTACCTCTAACACTGCCCATTTTATATGCTACCTTTGCAAATTTCCTGGTCATCCACATCTTCTACCTCAAAGTTTTCTCTTCATTTGAGTATTCCTATGCCTTCTGCCTTGCATCCTTTATAGAAGTTAAACTCATTCAAATCTCTGTTGCCCACAACCTAACTTGTACCAAGTTCCATTCATCTACTGACCTCCATGACTCACTGGCCTACAATCTCAAAATTCTCATCTTTGATTTTCATATTCTTCCATGGCTTCATGCTTCTCTAATTTATGGAACCTCTCCCAGCCCTATATTCCTCAATATGCTGCTTTCCATTCTGGCTCAAGTGTCCCTGATTTTAATCACTCCATCACTGCTGGTCACAGATTCAGCTGTCTAGGCCACAAGCTCTGCAATACCCTCCTTTTCTTCCTTAATTCTTTACGCTGCTCCTTCAAACCTACTTCAAGGACTACAATGTGGCACAGTGTTAAATTATATTTGATAATTGTTCTGCGAACTACCTGGGAAAGTGTCAACGTTATAAGGCTCTATTACAAGAATTTATTTCTGTGCAAGATCTTGGTCAGGGCTCCATTGGAAAACTGCAATAGTCTCCTTATATGATGTCTGAAGCTGAGTGTTAAAAACAGACTAGCAAACTAATTCAGAACAGAAACTAAAACAGTTTAAAAAAAAATGGTAGTAAGATGAACGATATTTATAAGATGAAGATGACGACAACATTGGCACTTGAGTCGAGAAGTAGTTTTTGTTACACGCTGGTAGGTTAGAGAGGACGAGGGAATTGCAATCCTAAGTTGATTAACCCAGATTTAGGTTCAAATGTCAAGACAGTTAGATTCTCGGAAAAGTAGACTCCTGAAATAGACTACTGCCTTGTTCAGCTGGCATCAATTTTGTTGTATTTCTTCAGACAAGAATTGAACTTGGCAGGCTGACAAAGTAAAAAGACACATAATACAAAAGAATGATGGGGCCAGAATGATTTTGTAGTCAATATTACATCACCATTTTTGTTTTGCAGCAAAAGGAATGTCCTATTTGCCCCTGCCCAGTTTCAAAAACAAAAACAAAGAACTGGTGAATGCTGGAAATCAGAAACAAAATCAGGAATTGCTGGTAAATCTCAGCACGTGTGGCAGCATCTGTGGAGAGAAAGCAGAGTTAATGTTTCAAGTCCAGTAAGCCTTCTTCAGAACCAACTTCAAATGTTGTCAGACCTGCTGAATTTTTCCAGCAATTTCTGATTTTGTCCTGAGTTTTACATTTGTTTTTGTGTCCCCCTCAGGTAATCAAATCATGGGTTTTTTAAATGTATAGGTGATAATATAGGGGACCAGGCAGATGGGCTTTTTCCAACACTGTTCAATATTCATACATGTTATGCTATACTGTAGTATAAAACAAAATGCTATAGACAAGTACTTTTAAAATTCATAACTGATCTTGTGAATCAAGTTGAAAGAACCTTACCATGTTCTCTTTGATATCTTCATTCTGTGTCATCTGAATCAGTGTTTGGAAGAGTCTGGGGTGGTGCTGGATCAAAACTTCACATGTCTCCCCATACCCTCCCTAAACAAGCAAAATAATCACAAGAAATTACATTCGATTCACAAACATTACTACCGCACAGGAGTAATGTTTCCAGATCACCACCCATCAAATCACAGCCCCCACTGCCATGCTCATCATCTTCCCTCATTATCACCTGATAAGATCTGGCAGGGATATCCAAGAGGCTGCTTAAAGGCACATTAATAGCAATATTTCCTTTCACTCGGAAATAGATAGAACATTGGTTAGCAGACAAGAAACAGAGTAGGAATAAATGCACATTTTTCTGAATGGCAGGCAGTGACCAGAGGGGTACTACAGGGAGGAGCAAGGTGAAGCGCTTTCAAAGAAAAAGTTCCGTTGTGAAGTGCAGAAAATGAAATCAGAATAAGGTTACTTGGTCTACCCAGAACAAACTGTACCTAAATAATTTATTCCAATAGGTAATGTGAAATTGCTGCCGAAAGATGGATAAATAAAATTGAAAATTCCTTCATAGATCATTTCAGAATCCAAATTCATTACAAATCTACATAACAGAATTTATTCTACTCCTGAAAACTAAACTTTGTTAAATGTAGAACAAAGTTTCTATTCCTCCTTTGGATTAAAAAAAAAGCAGCAAGTACATTTTCTGAGTTACAATACCAGAACTAAAGTTTGCACCTGTACACAGAGATCCAGTGGAGTAACACCATTTTTGTCAGGTAAGTATTTGGCTCCCCTTGAAATCAGAATTTGAGCAGTATCCCTTTGACCATGACTGCAATAATAAAAAATTAAAATTAGTCAATTCGAAAATGTATACCCAACAATTGTACTCTTAATGTTTCAAATTAACTCAGCTCTTTTCCCTAGGAACAAGTGAGTAGGGATAGGTCATTCAACTCTTCAAGCCTGCTTCATCATTCTGTAAGAATAAACCACATCTGGTTGTTATCTCAAATTTACGCTCTGCCTGTCTCTTAAAAGCCTCAATCTCAAAATCAAAAACCTAACTCAACCTTGAATAAATTCGATAATCTTGCCTCTGTCACTTTCCGGGACAAGAAAATTCTACTTACTAATAATCCTTAAAAAAAAAACTTTGCTCACCCATCTTAAAAAGGAAATCTCATATTATTAAAATGCATTCCCAGATTCTAATCTCACCATAACGGGAAAGATCTGTTTAGTGTTTAACTTCTTAGTTCTTACAGCTAAAGGAATCAAAGGTTCTGGGGGAAAAGCAGGAACAGGATACTCAGTTTTTTTTTAATTCATTTGTGGGATCTGGGCGTCGCTAGCTGGCCAGCATTTATCTGCCCATCCCTACTTGCCCTTGAGAAGGTGGCGGTAAGCTGCCTTCTTGAACCGTTGCAATCTACCCGCGGTGGGTTGACTCCCAATGTCATTAGCGAGGAAATTCCAGGATTTTGACGCAGTAAGTGAAGGAACAGTGATATATTTCAAGGTCAGGATGGTGAGTGGCTTGGAGGGAAGCTTGAAGCTGTTCCAATGTATTGAGCCTGCTCTGCTTTTCAAAATGCCAAATGGCCTACTGCTGCTCCTTTTTAATATTTCTATCTTATCAAGACCCTGCAGGATGTTATGCTTCAATAAGATTGTCCCACGCCCTAAAGTCCAATGGGTATAGGCACAACCTATTCAATCTTAAGATTCTGCCTGCCAAAGTGAACAAGTTCACATTTTCCCACATTATAAACCCACCTCCCTTACTTTTGTCCACTCACTTAATCTGTATCCCTTTGTGAACTTTCTAGCTCCTCTTGATAATTTTCTTTCCTAACCACCTTGATGTCATCATTGAACATAGTTACCATACATTTGACCTTCACATCCAAGTCATATACATAAATTGTAAGTAGTTGTGACCCTAGGACTGATCCTTGTGGCACCTCACTGCCAGTAAATCCGAAAAAAAGACATTTATCCCTACTCTGTACTTCCTGTTGACCTTTATCCATGCTAATAGATGAACCCCTACACCTGAAGTTCTTGCTTTGTGCACCAATGCTTGATGTGGCACGTTATCAAAATGTCATATCCAAATTCAAGTATACCACATTTAAAAGCTCGCACCAGCTATTCCTAGCTTCCTGCTTTTCTGAATGTCAAACGATCTTCAATATTTAAGTTGTGGTCATCTTCCACCATATCTCTAATAGTTATCTGGTCGTACATTGTTATTTCTACCAGTGCTAACAACTCATTCATTCTGTTATAAATGTCATGCATATTCAGATTGAGTACCTTCAATATTTTGTCATGCTTACATGTATAACTATACAAGATCACGTCAGAATGGTGGGTCCTCATCTCAAACACTGTAGTTTTGGTCTCCTTACATAAAGCTTGCAAATACATTGGAGGCGGTTCAGAGGAGGTTTAATAGATTGATTGCTGGAACGAGCCAGTTGTCTTTGAGGATACGTTGGAGAGGTTGAAGTTTGAAAGAGCAAGTTTGAAAGAGTAACTTCAATGGAAGTATACAAGGTCCTGAATGGTCTTGACGAGGTGATCATGGGAAAGATGTTTTCTCCTGTGGAGAAGTCCAGAACTTGGGGAACTATTTGAAAATTAATGGTCACCTTTTTACAACAGAGATAAGGAGAATTTTGAGTTATGAAACTTTGGAATCCTCTGTCTTAGAAGGCAGCAGAATTGGATCATTGAACATTTTCAAGGCGGTGACACATAGATACTTGTAAGATAAGAAAATCAAAAGCTATCAGGTGACGGGAACACAGAATTCAAAACAAAGAAATCAACCATAATCTCATCTAATAGAGCAGTCTAAGGAGCTAAAAAGCCAACTTCTGCTCCTAATTCATACGTCTGGAGTACAAAATAGAACTGAGAACATGAATGGAACTTTTTTTTGGTTTTGAAGCACAAGTCCTTTCTCAAACAAAAAAAAATCCAGGATTTGGATATAATAAAACACAAAGAGTGCCCTTGGCTACTGCAACGCTCTAACCCTAAACATCTTGTGTTTTGGGATAGGAGGGAGAGGGGAAATCAGGCAGAATGTCTAAATCGAGATCACTACCAGATACAGGTAGTTCTCCTATAACGCAATAGCTGCGTTATGTGACCCCACGCTATAGGGAAATCACTACAGAGAAGAAAAAAGTTTGTTTAGTAGACCTTCCTGTGTCCAAAATGGAACTCTGCAAATTAGCTCAGCTCAAAGTTTAGCAGGCGACCCAGGACAACACAGGTCAGCAAAACTGTCTCCACACAGACGAGACACAATGATGACAGCTCACTTCAGAATTAGGCAGCATAGAATTGCATGTGTGTGTTTTTTAGAAAATAAAATTAAATGTTTCAGGTTGGTGTTCTTTAATGAGTAAGGCCTGGTCTACCAGTACTGAGCAATTATGTCCTTTCATGACTTAAATCCATGCCCTAGCCAATGAAGACAACACCAGTTAAACACTGCCATGACACAGAGTTAGAAAGTTGCAGTGAGGACAGTATGCTGCCAGTGGCTCCAAAGACTGTTTCTGATGTCACATGAAATAAATCCAACCTGCCTTCCTGCTTCTGATACAATTCAAGTCTACTTGCTATGGAGGCATTATAAATTCACAGCCATGTGGCAACTGAGAGGGAAGGGTTTTTCCCCCAGCTCTCCAAATGCTGCAGTACTCAACCAGGGTACATCTTTTTTCAAGCTTAATTTCATTTGAGACTGATGATCTTAGGTAGCAGAATTTGCCTACAGTCTTCAATTCTGTTTCAGTTGTCGTGGAGGGAAGAGGGAGAAAGGGAGACGAGGTGAGCAAGTGGGTATGCACATGGAAGGTGGGGGGGGA
>NW_025967700.1:4064-25000 GCF_021869965.1 Rhincodon typus | reverse complement strand
TAATGCCTGAATGGGGGAGTTGTCTTCCTGAGGAAAAAGATTCAACAAGGTTGCCTTGTTCCTGATGGAATTTAGAAGAATAAGAGGCAAGTTGTTGAAATATAAGGGAAGGCAATGACCTAGTGGTATTATTGCTAGAGTATTGATTCAGAGACCCAGATGATGTTCTGGGAACCCAAGTCCGAATCCGCCACAGCAGATGGTAGAATTTGAATTCAATTTTTAAAATTTGGAATTAAGAATCTACTGATGACCATGAAACCATTGTCGATTGTTGGAAAAACCTAACTGGTTCACGAATGAACTTCAAGGAATGAAATCTGTCGTCCTCTTGTGGTCTGGCCAACATGTGACTCGAGACCCACAGCAATGCGTTAACTCTCAATTGCCCTCTGAAATGGCCTGGCAAGCCATTCAGTTGTACCAATCACTACAAAGTCTCAAAGAAATGAAACCGAATGGATCACCAGGCATCGACCTAGGCACTGGAAAAGACAACACCAGACAGAGCCCTGATGATCCTGCAAAGTCCTCCTGACAAATATCTGAGGGCTCGTGCCAAAATCGGGAGAGCTGTCTCACAGACTAGTCAAGAAACAGCCTGACGTAGTCATACTCAAAGAATCATACCTTGTAGACAATGCGCAGACACCAACATCACCATCCCTGGATAGGGTAAGAAATCACACGACACCAGGTTATAGTCGAACAGGTTTATTTGAAAACACAAGCTTTTGGGTGACTCCGAAAGCTTGTGTTTTCAAATAAACCTGTTCGACTATAACCTGGTGTCGTGTGATTTCTGACCTTCTCCACCCCAGTCTAACACCAGCACCTTCACATCTTCCCCAGATATGTCCTGTTTCACTGGCAGGACAGACCCAGCAGAGGTGGCGGCACAGTGGTATACAGTCGGAAGGGAGTTGGCCTGGGAGTCCTCAATGTTGACTCTGGACCCCATGAGTCTTGTGGCTTCAGGTTTCAGGCAAGGAAACCTCCTGCTGATTACCACGTACCGTCCTCCCTCAGCTGATGAATTGGTACTCTTCCATGTTGAACAGCACTTGGAGGAAGCACTGAGGATGGCAAGGGCACAAGATGTACTCTGGGTGGGGAATTTCAATGTCCGCCACCAAGAGTGGCTCAGCAGCAGTTCTACTGATAAAGCTGGTTGGGTCCAAAAAGACATAGTTGCTAGCGTGGGTCTGCGGCAGGTGGTGATGGAATTAGCAAGAGGGAAAAACATACTTGACCTCATCCTTACCAATCTGCTAGCTGCAGATGCATCTGTCCACCACAGTATCGGTAAGAGCACACAGTCCTTGTGGAGAGAAAGAAGGACTTCACATTGAAAATAACCTCCGTCATTTTGTGTGGCGTATTGCCATACTAAATGGGACAGACTTCAAAACAGATCTAGCAATTCACGACTGGGCATCATGAGGCACTGTGGGCCATCAACAACAGCAGGACTGTACTCCAGCACAATCTGTAACCTCATGGCCTGGCATATCCCCCGCGCAACCATTATCATCAGCCAGGGGAGTAACCCTGGTTCAATGGAGAGTGTAGGAGGGCATGCCAGGAGCAACACCAGACATATCCGAAGATGACGTGACAACCTGGCGAAGCCACCAAACAGGACTACTTGCACGCCAAACAACGAAAGCAGCAAGCGATAGACAGAAGTTGCTGGAAAAACTCAGCAGGTTTGGCAGGTTTGCCTTCCTCAGAACTCTGATATTTTCTTCACAGATGCTGCCAGACCTGCTGAGCTTTTCCAGCAACTTCTGTTTTTGTTCCTGATTTACAGCATCCGCAATTCTTTCGGTTTTTATTAAGCGATAGATAGAGCTAAGTGATCCTACAACCAACGGATCAGATCTAAATTCTGCAGTACTGCCACATCCAGTCGTGAATGGTGGTGGATGATTAAACAATTCACTGGAGGAGGAGGCTCTACAAATATCCCCATCGTCAATGATGGAAGAGCCCAGCACATCAGTGCAAAAGATAAGGCTGAAGCTTTTGCAACAATTTTCAGCCAGAAGTGCCGAGCAGATGATCCATCTCGGCCTCCTCCAGTGGTCCCCAGCATTACAGATACTAGTCTTCGGCCAATTCGATTCACTCCACGTGATATCAAGAAATGGTTGTTTGCATTGGATACTGCAAAAGCTAAGGGCCTTGATAACATTCCAGCCAAAGGACTGAACAGTTGTGCTCCAGAACTTGCCACTCCCCTAGTCTGAGCTGTTCCAGTACAGTTACAACACTGGCTTCTACCCAACAATGTGGAAAATTGCCGAAGTATGTCCTGTAAATAAAAAGCAGGACAAATCCAACCTGGCCAATTACCGCCCCATCAGTCTACTGTCGATCATCAGTAAAGTGATGGAAGGTGTCATCAATGGTACTATCAAGCAGCACCTGCTCAGAAATAACCTGCTCAGTGACACCCAGTTTGGGTTCCACAAGGGCCACTCAGCTCCTGACCTCATTACAGCCTTGGTTCAAACATGGACAAAAGAGTTGAATTCCAGAGCTGAGGTTAGAGTGATAGCCCTTGACATCAAGTGTGACATCAAGGTGCCCTAGCAAAACTGGAATCAATGGGCATCAGGGGGAAAACTCTATGGTACTTAGAGTCACACCTGACAGGTAGCAAGGTGTTCGTGGTTGTTGGAGATCAGTCATTTCAGTTCCAGGACATCCCTGCAGAAGTTCCTTAATGTAGTGTTGTAGGCCCAACCATCTTCAGCTACTTCGTCAATTGCCTTCCCTCCATCATAAGGTCAGAAGAGGGGATGTTTGCTGATAATTGCACAATGTCCAGCACCATTCATGACTCACCAGACATTGAAGCAGTCCGTGTCCAAGTGCAAAAAGATCAGATAATATCCAGGCTTGGGCTGACAAGTGGCAAGTAACATTCGCGCACACAAATGCCAGGCAATGACCATCACCAACAAAAGATTGTCTCACCACGGCCCCTTGACATTCAATGGTGTTGCCATCACTGAATACCCCACTATCAACATCCTGGGAGTTGTCATTGATCAGAAACTCAACTAGATTCACCACATAATTGCAATGGCTACAAGGGCAGGTCAGAGGCTAGGAATACTGTGGCAAGTACTTTCTGACCCCCCAGAGCCTGTCCACCATCTACAAGGTACAAGTTGGGAGAGTGATGAAATATTCCCCACTTGCCTGGATGAGTGTAGCCGCAACAACACTCAAGAAGCTTGACACCACCTCTGCTTGATTGACACTGCATCCACAAGCATCCACTCCCTCCACCACCAACACTCAGCAGCAGCAATGTGTACTATGTCCAAGATGCACAGCAGAAATTCATCAAAGCTCCTCAGACCGCACCTTCCGAACCCATGACCACTTCCATCTAGAACGACAAGGACAGCAGATATATGGGAGCACCACCACCTCCAACTTCCCCTCCAAGCCACTCACCATCCTGACTTGGAAATTTATCGCTGTTCCTTCACTGTCACTGGGTCAAAATCCTGGAATTCCCTCCCTGATAGCATTGTGGGTCAACCCACAGCAGGTGGACTGCAGCAGTTCGAGAAGACAGCTCACCACCACCTTCTCAAGGGCAACTAGGGACATGCAATAAATGCTGGCCAGCCAGTGATGCCCACATCCCACTAAATGAATATTAAACAAAAAAATTCTGAAGGATCCTGACTCAGTAGATGTTTTTTCTTATGGGAAATTCTAGAACTAGGGGTCATTGTTTAAAAATAAAGGGTTGCTATTTAAGACCGAAATTAGAATTTCTTTTCTCGTAAAAACATAGAAGATAGGAGCAGGAGGAGGACATTTGGCCTTTCGAGCCTGCTCCACCATTCTTCACAACCATGGCTGATCATCTAACTCAATAGCTAATCCTCTTTCTCCCCATAACCTTTGATCACATTTGCCCCAAATGCTATATGTAGTTGCCTCTTGAACACATTCATTGTTTTGGCATCAACTACTTCCTGTGGTAATGAATTCCACAGGCTCACCACTCTTTTGATGAAAAAATGTCTCCTCATCTCTGTCCTAAATCATTTACCCCGAATCCTCATACTGCGACCCCTGGATCTGAACACACCCACCATTGGGAACATCCTCCCTGTATCTACCCTGTCCAGTCCTGTTAGAATTTTATAAGTCTCTACGAGGCCCCCCCTCATTTATCTGAACTCTAGCGAAATCCCAACCTAGTCAATCTCTCCTCATATGTCAGACCTGACATCTCCGGAATCAGCCTGGTAAACATTTGCTGCACTCCGTCGAGAGCAAGAGCAGCCTTCCTCAGAAAAGGAGACCAAAACTGCACACAATATTCCAGGTGTCGCCTCACCAAGGCCCTGCATAACTGCAACAACACATCCCTGCTCCTGTGCTGGAAACCTCTTGCAATGAAGGCCAACATACCATTTGCCTTCTTTACCGCCTGCCGCACCTGCACACTTACCTTCAGTGATGAGTCATGAGTCTTTGAAAATCTTCTTCAAAAGGTAGTGTAAGCAGTCTTTGAATAATTTAAGGCAGAGGTTGATAAATTCTTGATAAGAAAGTGAAATGTTTTTGGAGGTAGGCAGGCATGAGGTTTGTTTAGATCAGCCATGATCATATTAATTGGCAGAGCAGGCTTGAAGGGCTATGTGACTTATTCCTGCTTCTAATTCATATCATCAAGCATACCGCATATTTCAAATTGTGGTAAGAAGTTGGGGAAAAATGCAATTTAAAGTGCAGCTTTTGTTCAATGGGACCACACTTTATAGATTTGGAAGTACAGCATTACATTAAACTGATATGTTTGAAAATCCTGAAGTACAACAAGACTGATGTCCTCAGGGGAGTATTTGCTACAATGGATGGAGAGGCTTTAAACTAAAATAGAAAGGGGATTCAAACCTATGCAAGGAGTTAGAGGAAGTGGATCAAAGGCAAGAAAAAATATATAAAAACGGGAATTAAAAAAAGGTGATAGGCAGAGAAATCAAAAGCCTGGATCAAATAAGGCCGCAGTAAACAAAAAAAGAATGGGACAAATAACATTAAAAAAATGAGCTTTAAGGTTTTGTGCTGAATGCGTGGAGTATTCACAATGCAGTAGATGAATTAATTGCGCAGATAGATGAAAACAGATTTGATATGGTCGGGACTAGGGAGACATGGCTACAGGATGATCAGGGATGGGAACTGAATTTCCATGAGTAATTAGCATTTAGGAAGGACATGCCAAAAGGAAAAGATGGTGGAGTTTCATTGCAAGTTAAAAAGGAAATTAATGCAATAGTGAGGAAGGATATTAGCCCCAACAACTGAGAAAGACCAAGGGCAAAAAAAAAAGTGGGAGTTGTATATAAAGGTCCAAACTGTAGGGGTGATTTTGGGAATGGCATTAAATGAGGAATTAAAGATATATGTAAATAAAGGAAAGCGACATAGTTGATGCTGAGACTGAGATCTTGAATCTAAATAGAGAAAATTACAATATATGAGGCACACATTGGCGATGATAGATTGGTGGACTTCCTTTTAAGTGTCAGCCTTTTCAGTAATGATCAAAGAGCACAGGGGTGAACTGCAACAATTATCTGTTCCTGTCTGATGCAAAAGCAAAAGAGGAAAAATGGCAAAACATAGAGAACTCAGAGATAGCATTAGATCCAAGAAAGAAGCATACAAATTAGCCAGAAAAAACTACAGACCTGGGGAGCATGCATAGGTCAGAATTCAGCAAAGGATGACAAAGAAATTGATGAAGAAAGGGAAAATAGAGTACAAGAATAAGCTTGTGGGGAACATAAAAACGCAATTTAACAGTTGCTAGGTCCCCTGCTATTCACAATACATATGAATGATTCAGATGAGGGAACTAAGTGTAATATCTCCAAATTTGCAGAAGACACAAACCTCGGTTTGAGGGTAAGCTGTGAGGAGGATGCAGAGATGCTTCAGTGTGATTTGGGCAAGCTTACTGAGTGGACAAATACAAGGCAGATGTAGTATAATGTGGATAAATGTGAGGTTATCCACTTTGGTAGCAAAAACAAGAAGGCAGATTATTATCTGAATGGTCACAAGTTGACTTGGGTATCCTTGTACACTGGTCTCATAAGGTAAGCATGCAGGTGCAACAAGCAGTCGAAAGGCAAATGGTATGTTGACCTCATGGCAAGAGGATTTGAGTACAGGAGCAGGGATGTCATGCTGCAATTATATAGGGAGGTGATGGCCTAGTGATATTATTGACAGAGAGCCAATTAATGTACTAGGGACTTGTGTTCAAATCACACCATGACCAATGGTGAAATTTGAATTCAACAAAAATGTGAAATTGAGATTATAATGATGATCATGAAACCACTGTCAGTTGCTGGGAAAAGCCCATCTGGTTCATTGATGTCCCTTTAGGGAAGGAAACTGCTGCCCTTATCCTGTCTGGCCTACATGACTCCAGACCCACAGCAATGTGCTTGACTTTTAATCGGCTCTCAGGGATGGGCCTAGCCAGTGACGCCCACATCCTATAGATGAAACAAAAACAAGGTCATAGTGAGGCCACACCTGGAATACTGTGTACAGTTTTGGCCTCCTTATCTGAGGAAGGATGTTCTTACTATCAAGGGAGTGCAGCAAACGTGGACAAAACTGATTTCTGGGATAGCAGAACTTATGTATTATGAAAGGTTAAATCAGTTAGGATTATGTTTGCTGTTGTTGAGACAAATGAGGGCAATCTCATAGTAACCTATAAAATTTTAACAGGACTGGACAGGGTAGATGCAGGAAGGATCTGCCCGATGACAGGGATATCTGGAAGCAGGATTCACAGTCTAAGGATACAGGTTAGGCCATTTGAGATAAGGAGAAATTTCTTCACCCAGTGAGTCGTAAGCCTATGGAATTTGCTACCACGGAAAGAAATCAAGGCCAAAACATTGCATGATTTCAAGGAGTTGGATAATGCACTTGGGGCTAAAGCGATCAAAGGATATAGGGGAAAAGCACGAACAGGCTATTGAGTCAGATGATCAGCCATGATCATAATAAATGGCAGAGCAGGGTGAGTGGCTGAATGGCCTACTGCTGCTCCTATTTTCCCTGTTTCAATGTCAAATGTGAGATAGAATGCAGCTATTTTTAGGTTCAATGAATACATTATTGAAAATGTATCATTCCCAGTAGAACTACAGGTTAAAAGTAATTACCAGTATGACCAGAGGAAAAAATAGCTAAAATAAATGGTGGCGCAGTGGCTCAGTGATCAGCACTGCTGCCTTACAGCGCCAGGGACCTGTGTTCAATCCCACCCTCAGGTGACTGTCTGTGTGGAGTTTGTTCATTCTCCCCATGTTTGTGTAGGTCCCCTCTGGGTGCTCCAGTTTCTTCCCACAGTCCAAAGATATGCAGGTTAGGTGGATTGGCCATACTAAATTGCCCATAGTGTTCAGGGATGTGCAGGCTAGGTGGATTAGCCATGGGAAATGCAGGGTTACAGGGGTAAGGGGGGTGGGGGTGGGAACTGGGTGGGATGCTCTTCGGAGGGTCGATGTGGACTCAACGGGCTGAATGGCCTGTTTCCACACAGTGGAGATTCTATGATTCTTAAAAACATCTGATTAATATATTCACAATAAAAAACAAACTGCTGATCTTGAAGTGTTTGTTTTCAGTCTTCTACACATGAAAATATGCCCAAAGTGTTTATTTTTCTAGGTCAATCAGATGTAGACCTAACTGTTAAAGGCTGGAATTCTTCCCATATGGCTTCAGATATCTCTGTAAAGAATAAGTGTTCCTATCTGAACAAGCAACAGAAAACTGACCAATAACCTGTCCTGATAATGGTACATGGTTTTAATTGTTGCTTCCCAGTGGTGCTGGGTCTGCAAATCTGTACCTATGCTACGTCAACTTGGGTGAAGGAAACAGATTATCTGGGAGGAAGTCTGTGTATTTCACACTGGGTCAAAAAGAAACCCTGTAATCTGTTTCAATGATATATGCAGATTTATTAACAGTTTGAGTTAGATTTTTAAACAGGTAACAAGAAAGTGATAACAGTGGTTCAGATGTGATATTGGTGGAGCTGTTTCTAAAAGTGGAGATATCCATTTTGAGTTTTAAAAGAAGTTAAAACTTCATGATATTGAAATTTTACCTTGGACCCTCATGTAAAAATATGCAAGCCTGCCTTCGCCACTCCTGGTGTTAGTTATTCAATTGTTATCTAGTCCAGACAACGTACTGGACGATCTTTCCAGTCAAGAAGTGCCAGAGGTACAAGGGTATTACATAAGGCTTGGAAACCCAAATCCCACACCAAACATGCAAAACATTTCTTCCAGATGAAGCTGTCATTTTCTCCCGTTTGAAAATCCTCTCGATGTTATCAAAATACAGTTCTTCAATTTAAATCAATGCCAACATCTTTAGTTTCCCCTTTGTTCATTTCAAATATCAGTTTACAGCATGTCACTCTCTAATTTCTATTCTAATAAACAGTTGGGGAGTAATTAAGAACAAAACCAGCATCTCTTTGCTGGAGAGTATTTTGAAATCCGCTCATTTTCCATCTTTCCAGCTTTATATTTTTCACATCAAACTTTGACAACAAGAAATAATACAATGTATTTGAAAAATAAGTCACAGCCATGAGTACTTTCATATTAGATGATTGGAAATTGATAAAGCTAGATATTTGCAAGTCAGTTAGGCTAATCTGTCTAAGTTAAGGATCAACTAAAGTTTTGGATCTAATTATATCTTGACAGGCAATCATTTTCTTTGGTTGGTATTGTTTTGCAGGGGGAAGCATTTATTGGCCAAATGATTGTTAGCAGTTGACATCCAATATAGTAGCTACATAAATAATCAGGTTTATCAACACCCACTTTCTTTGTTGTCCAAGATGTGATTGAAATTGCTTTAAGAAGATCAATATCTTGGTAATCGCAATTCCAATGTTTGACAAATTATTTAAAATAAACATGTGGAACGTTCTGGTGAATGCTAATGAAAAGAATCACAGAATAGTGCAGCTGGTGACAAATCTAACTGGGATAGAGGCCTGTTGTTAACAGTTGCTAACAGTATCAAAAGGCCAGAGGAATGTATACAAGCAAATCACTACCTATTGTATTTTATTGGCTATAAAGCACTTGTAAATTTCCTTATGTCGTGAAAGGCTCTATATGAATATAAGTCTTTTCTTCCATTGCTCTGGTTCAGCAAGTAACAATTAGCTTAGCATTTAAACTCATATATACATATGGCAAAATTGCAGATAATGCCACTGACCATAAGGATTCCAGAGGCAAGAAGAGTGTTGTGTGAAGCTTCATGTTAGCTATTCCACCCAGCTTTGTTCACACCTTATTAGATTGCATAACTTTGGTATGTATAAGCCTTATTAATTCACATTTACAATAGATTTGCCATCCATTCATTGTTAAAAGAAGGGGGCAGATGAGGAAGAGAAAGACGATGCTTTTCTCTCTACTGTATCCTTCAAAGATAGAAGGAAAATCTTCAGACACTTGAGCTGAAATGTTAAACTTGTTAAAGAGATGCTGCCTGAACTGCTGAGATTCTCTGGCCTTTTTGTTTCTTTTTGCATCTATAATAATGCAAACATAGATATCCCATTTTCCCTGATTAATGACAGAAGTCCCTCATCTAAAATTGGAAGTTCTTTCTAAGACATTTTGTGATTGTCTTTAATACTAATTGCCTCTTTTTACCTCCACAATTTTTTAACTCTTTATAAAACCAAGTTTACACAAAACCAAAATATATTGGAAATTTTGTTTGACTCTCTTTCAAGCTCTTGAACAGGATATAAGAAAAACTTACTTTCCATTATCTCACCCTTCTCTTTGCTTTAGCGTCCAACCTCTTTCCCTCTTTGTATTTCTCCAGTTTGTTTATAACACCATGGCTGTGGATATTTTTCTCATGTTCCTTCTCCGTTACAGATCACTTTTTAACACATATATTCTCTCTTCGTACTCTCACCATCTTGAAGGCAGGATTTACCAGACTTCCAAGTTTTTTTTTAAACCAGACCTCTAAAACATTCAGAAATGTATGTGTCAGTGTTAATCCCTTGGCCCACTACAAATGTGAGGCATTCAGGGTGAGATATTAAAATAAATTGAATTGCAAAATGTAATTCCAAGCCACTGCATGCTGTTTTACAAAGGCAGGATACATGGTGAACCTCTGAGAATATGGCACTTCATTACAATATTTAATTCAGACTACCCCTGTAGCTGGGAGCCCAGTTTTGCTTTAAAGTTAACCTAGCAGGTTTCTAAGAGCTCAGGAAACCAGCCCACCAATAGAAACGGAAGCAACTATATCTAGAGGCAAGTTCTTTTACAGTACTCCTTGTGAGGACACAAGAAATAGGACCAGGAGTAGACCATATGGTCTATTGAACTTGCTCCACCATTCGGTACAATTGTGGATAATCCTGAGCTCAATCCCTGCTTCCTGTATACTCCATATATCCCTTGACTTAGAGATACCAAAAATATATCTATCTCAGCAGTAGTTATATTCAAAGATGGAGCATCCATAACCCTCTGGGGTAGAATATTCCAACAATTCATACTCTTTTGCAATAAGAGGAACAGAAATTATCTCCTTCTGACCTCTGGAGCAACAATCAGCTAAGTCACTCATTGTGTCCCTACAGTTATCTCTCTTTCCTTCCTTCCAAATTGCCATGTTTCAAATTTCTCCTCCAGCAAGAACTCTCCACTTCTTTATCTCTCCTGATTATTGGGCTGTAAACTGTAACCTGTCCCACCCTCTACTCTCAACCATGCCTTCACTCTTCTGATCTTCCCAGCTGCAGCCTTCTACCTGTGGCCCTCCGACATGGCAAACAGTTAGCTTATTAATTGATCAGGCTGTGGCTAGATCAGAATTGAAAAGTGATTTTAAGGTTATGTCATTGAATTTATAAATATATCTGTGTTCCTGGGACTTCTTCTTTCCCTCCTAATCCCCAGAATTGTACTCAATTGTTCCTACCACAGCACAATGCCCCCCTTACCTGACCCGAATGAATATCATGGCAATAAACTTTCTAAGTGTTATTGCATAAAAGCTACAAACGTCTGCAATCCTTGGTTTCAACTACTCATTATTTCTTCCTTTAACTTGTTGTCACTCCTATTCTTTTCATCCTAACCTCTATAATGATAAACCTTTAGTATTGCTGAAAAAAAGACTCATTTTGTCGAAGCTTTTGTCAAGGCCTGACAGTTAACCATTAATCAACATTAATGAGGACTTTCTCTATACCTCTACCAATCAAAGACTACTAGCCAATTAATCAGCATTTTTCTGTCATGTGGTATAAATCTTGGTTTTCCCTTTGAATTGGTATTCTTGCAAACAGTCCTGATTGGTACAAGCTTAAAAGCTTCAAAAAATGTGTATTTTTGTCAGCAATATCCAAGTTTTCTACTACCAAACAAATATTCATTAACTTTTATTTAGGAGGGTAATTTTCACCAGCCAGCTAGAAACTGATGAAGTCAAAAAGGTTTGTAGAAACAAAAAACCAAAAAATACCGGCAAGAAATATATTATCAATGGTCGACAAATCTTTAAAATAGATTTTTTGTCACACCCCTGTCCACTATATTTGACCTCCACAGTAATTACTGGCTTTTTTTGCAATCCTGGCTGCCTATTCCAATGCACCTAATTTACTTTGGACATCTACACACATAGCAAGACATGATGTACAGGGCTTCCACATCTACCAATTAATATTAAAGTAAAACATCCACCTGCTTGAAGCTGATACTTCCACTGGCGTTGGTTCCATCCATTGGAAAGATAGTCAGTGCATAAAATGTCTTAGCTCCTCAACAGAACAGCCTCCAGCCTGATTTAGGGTACTAGTCTTCAAATTAGGCTGCAACCACAGACAATCATCACTGGGAAATCATGCTGTAGAGTCCTTTATATAATGAAAAAATTCCTACAAAGAAACTTCCAATCTTGCACTTATATTATTGTAAAATGTAATAACAAATCAAAAAGTATATGGTACTGAGATTTGGTTGTCAAAAATTGGATATCTAGTTTCTGAAATATTACTAAGTACGTGTATCCCAATGCAGAAGTTTCAACTTATTTCATTTCAGCTGCAATACTATTGCATTATTCATAAAAGTAAAATACTCTGGATGCTGAAATAAAAACACAGAGCTGGAGAAACTCATCAGATCTTGTGGAGAGACAAACAGAGGTCAGAATCTTCCCAGGCACTACACAACATGGGCATTGGTGAAAAAGTTGGGAAAAATAATTTTATTTTATTATTCACTGGATGAGGGCATCATTGGCTAGGCCAGCATTTATTGCCCATCTGTAATTGCCCAGAGGGCAGTTAAGAGTTGACTGTGGGCCTGGAGTCACATGTAGGCCAGGCAGGTAAGGATAGCAGTTTCCTTCCCTGAAGAACATTAGTCAACCAGATGGATTTTTTCAGCAATCAACAATGGGTTTGTGGTCATCATTCAAACCTGTGTTCTCAGAACCTGCGCTGGGTCCCTGACTTAACAGTGTAGTGATAATACTGACCCTAATGATAACCATGAAGCAATTGACAATTGTTAATTGACAAGAAAAACCCATCCGGTTCACTAATACACTTTAGCAAAGGAAACTGCCATCCTTGCCTGATCTGTCCTACATGTGACTCCAGACCAACTGCAATGTGGTTAACTCTTAACCGCCCTTTGGGTAATTAGGGATGAGCAATAAATGCTGGCCTAGCTAATGGCTCCCACTTTTCATGAATTAATTTTTAAAAATTGTGATGAGAAATGCTATAAAATGTGATTAGAATGGTTACAGGTGTTTTGCGACTGCTGCAGACTCAATGGGCCAAAGGGCCTTTTTCAGTGTTGTAGTCCTCTATGATTCTATGACTATTTCTGCCTTTGGCAAATAGGAGAATATGACGAGCAGGTCACCATTAGGGCATGGTACATAGGTAATGAGGTGCATTTAGGAATATAGCATGATGAAAACCCACTGGGATTCCTAGAAAGAAATCCTGCAAGAAATTCACCAAAAATAACATTTTGCCAATTTCTGGTAAGATTCATGCTGGAGTTAATGTTTTGCCTCAGAATTACTCTTCTTTGGTACTGAATCCAGTTCCAGTTCTGAAGAACACAAACCATTAACTCTATTTCTCTCTGTGCAGATACTGCCAGATTTGCTGGGATTTTCAGCACATTGATCATTTTTCACTCATAAAAGTACTCTGCTATGTACTGTAATTATCCCATGCCCAATCAAGAAAAAGAAGCATGCCATTGTCACAACCCTAATTTATTTTGAGCTGGAATCATTAAAATTCCATTGTGTGGTGTCGTTTTCAAGCAAGTAAGGCTTTCATCTTCCTTATGATTTCTGTGGATTTGTAGTCCTTTTAAATCATGTAGCTACAAGATGTAGCAGAGCTGCACTGCCAGAATCAAAACAACCTTGCATCAATCTGTGTCTGAAATACATTTTTATATTATGCAGGCTTGCTTCCACACAATGTATTTACTTGAGAAGCGGTCATTAGAGCAGATTTCAGATTCTGCCAGATCATAGGATAAATGAGGAAACCATTCAGAGAAAAAGCTATTATTAAAGCATCCTGTTTCTTTTCAGTTTCAGGGATTTTATTCCCAATATCCCAAGTTTAGATCACATATACAAGGAAGAACATCTGAATATCCCTTTGAAATGTAAAAGTAATTAATGTAAACATTTGTCCTGTTGTCCTGTTTTTGTACTGAACTGGATTCAGTACCAAAGGAGAGTAATTTTGAGGCATAACATTAACTCCAGCATGAATCTTACCAGAAATTGGCGAAATGTTATTTTTGGTGAGTTTCATGCAGGATTTCTTTCTAGGAATCCCAGTGGGTTTTCATAATGCTATATTCCTAAATGCACCTCATTACCTATGTACCATGCCCTAATGGTGACCTGCTCGTCATATTCTCCTATTTGTTTGCAGTTAAATTAGCAGCAGTGTTCTGGATTTACTTTTTGCATATTACCCCTTGTGTATCAACAAGATTCTGCCCGAAATGTTCCGAGTTCCACATAATCTTAATACATTTCTTGTTTTTCATTTACCATAAATAAAACTGAACCATTTGTTTCCTATTCTGAAGAAGTTACCTCCTTTCTTAACAAAAACTTTCAGAACTTAAGAAAGGACCTTGACCCATTTTGGCCTAAATCTGAGAAAATATTTTCTCCAACAAAGATTGATTTTTGACCTTGACTTTCAACCAAACCTTCTGACTGAGTTATCCATTTTCATAGATCATAGAATCCCTACAGTGTGGAAACAGGCTGTTCAGCCCAACAAATCCATCTCCACATCTCTAAGCACTGCAGGCAATTTAGCATGGCCAATCCACATCTTTCGACCTTGGGAGGAAACTGGAGCACCCGGAGGAAACCCACACAGATACAGGAAGAACGCGCAAATTCCACACAGGCAATCGCCCAGCGGTGAAATCAAACCCGGGTTGCTGTGAGGCAGCAGTGCTAACCACTGAGCCACTGTGCCACCCTTGAATATAAAAACTGAAAGAACTGTGGATGCTGTAAGTCAGAAACAAAAATAGGAGTTGCTGGAAAAACTTAGCAGGTCTGGCAGCATCTGTGCAGAGAAATCAGAGTTAACGATTTTATCAGAAATACGTGACACTGATATGCATCCAAACTGGTTTAAGGCACATCTTGTGTTGGAATAAGTGTTCATACTCCACTCATATCAAAATGATCTGATTCATCAGACTGTTGTGATTCTTTCTACCTTACTTCATTCTTGGGAACTTCTGAAGTTATAACATGAAATGCATGTCGAAACCTAATCTTTCCACAACAAAATATCTTGACCAAGTATGTATGAGGACGCTTCCTGGTAACCTTTTCAACCATATAATTCTTCACTTGGTAGAATTTTCAAACTAAGAAAGTAGTAGTGGTTTGGCCATTGAATATATTCTGAGGAAGGGTCACTGGACCTGATTTCTCTTCCCAGATGCTGCCGCACCTGCTAAGCTTTTCCAGCAACTGCTTTATTTGTTTCTGACTTACAGCATCTGCAGTTCTTTCAATTTTTATATTCAAGGCTGAGTTGGATTTTTGATTGGAAAGGGAGTTATGAAGGGAAAAGGAAAATGGATCTGCAGTCTAAATCATATCAACCATGATTTTATTGAATGGCTTAACAGACTTAAGAGGCTATTTCTGCTTGTTATGAACAGAAGAAATGGTGTTTCTCTTTGTCCTGACCTTCAGTTATCACAAACAAGACAAACACCCTTTCATATGTATATTTCAGTAATAATTTTGGAATCAGTTTAAATCAGAAGAGAAAATATTGCCCTGAATTTTACACTGGCAGGTCATTATCCCAGCATAGAACTGTCAGAATGAAAGTGCGATTCCACATTTCTGAGGGAACCATGAACAGAATCTCTAAGATAAGCACAAATTTCTCTTAGAAATTCTTTTGTTTAAAAAAGGAAGGCCAGAGTGGCTATCTGTGTGAGATTACCATGCTTCGGAAAATCCAACTGAACACTTATTCACTCAACACCTCAAGTTGTAAAAGCAATGTAAAACATTCACTCCATCACTCATGTACATGCAAACATTTAACATGATTCTAGAGATAAAGCAATTGTTTAAATTGTCAGTAGAAATTCCAGAAGTAAAATGTGGTCAAATATGGCCCATTAAGATGCACTTGTTGCAGGCCTGGATGGGTCTTCTGTCATTGGATGAATGGAAGTTAGAAGCTCTGGGTTTCCAGAGAAAGCCATGGCCCAGTTTCTTTGGAGACAAATTATTGCAGGAGTTATGGAAGGCAGGGAAGCAGATTGCAGGAGTTCTAACAGAATTTTTAATTCCTCTCTGGCCACAGGAGAGGTGCCAGAGGACTGCAGAACATCTAATGTGGCACTGTTATTCAAGAAGGAAGGTAGGAATAAAGCAGGAAACTACAGGCCAGTGAGTCAGGGAAACTATTGGAAAGAATTATGAGGGACTGACTTAATCTCCACTTGGAGATGTAAGATTAATCAAGGATAGTCACCATGGCTTTGTAAGGGGGAGATCATGTGTCATAAATTTGCTTGCATTTTTCGAGGAGATGATTAAGTATGTAGGTGAGGGTAGTGCAGTTGATGTAGTCTACCTAACTTCAATAATACTTTTGACAAGGTCTCACATGGCAGCCAAGTTAAGAAGCTAAGAGCCCATGGGATCCAGGGCATTTTGGCAAATTGGTCCAAAATTGGCTTAGTGGCAAGAAGCAGATAGTGATGATCAAAGGGTTGTTAAGCCTGTACCAAGTGGCATACCACAGGGTTCAGTGCTGGGTCTCTTGCTGTTTGTTGTGTAGTATTGTGTGCAGTCTGGTCCCCATATTATAGGAAGGATGGGATTGCACTGGAGACAGTGCAGAACAGATTCACCAGGATGTTGTCTTGCCTGGAGCAATTCAGCTATGAAGAGAGACTAAATAGCCTGAGGTTTTCCTGAAAGCAGAAATTCTGAAGTTGATAGAATTCTGAGTGGCATAGACAGGGTAGATAGGGAGCTACCCTTCCCTTTAATAGAGGCTCAATAACCAGGAGGCATAATTTTAAGGTAAGGAGCAGGATGTTTAGACGGGATTGGAAATGAATTTTTCACCCAGACGGTCGTGAGTATCTGAAACTCACTGCCTAAAAGGATGCAGGGAGTTCCAGATACCCACAATCCTCTGGGTTGAAGTGAGGGCAGACTGTTTGTGACATACTCAGTAAATGTTGATTATGAAGATGATACAGCAACTGACATTTGTATTTTGCAAAGATTACAATTCTGGCTCCCATGTGACACATTTATCAACTGATGACAAATAATGGCCTGATTTCTACATCTAGTCTCTTTAGTGACCACCCATTTGTGATTAGTCATACACCCTGACCAATTCGTGGTTCCAATGAGTTGTTCCATCGACTGTGTCTGGCAAGTCATCTGTGTTCAAAAAGGAAAATATATCTTACTTTATTCTTCCTTGCCCATTTTGACTTCCAGCAGATTCTTGGTAATTCTGGGAGGGTTGATTGACTTGTCCTATACCCATGTTTTTGCTGTCCTTGTTTGACTCCAGTAAGCAATTGAAAGATGTTCTAGGCCCCCTCCTCAGTTGATGAATTATCTGTCAGTATTCACAATAGGCTGGCAGTCAGTCCCTTTAATGTAAATGAGATGTAACTCTGAAAATGGCCTGGTGTTGTTGGTACTTTACCCACTGTCAGCCTGTGTCAGAAGTGGAGAAGGATCTGCATTGAAGAAATGGCATCTTGATGAGCTCTCAGTGGGGACTGAGTCCCTCAGAAGAAAGTAAGTGAAATCTAGAGATACAGTAGAGCCCCTTGTTATTACAGTGAAGGGTGAATCCCTCGATCATTCCCACCAGATCTTGAGCTTTTTCATGGCTGGCCCAGGAAGCAGTTGTTATACAAGAATTGAAGAAGAAATCTACCTCCCCTTAAGCCAGCTATTCCTTCTCCAACACAATTCATTCATTAGGCAAACTCAAGAATGCAAAATTTTGCATATGTCCAAATGAATGAGACAAAGAGCTTTGACAGCATGTCTTTTTTCTCAGAAGAACTCAACTTTTGTACTCCGAAGCACTATTCTGGATTTCCTTTCTCTACACTATTAACAATCTTAAATAACTCTTTAATATCACCTCTTCGATGCTTCTTCAAACCAAGAAGTGTTGACTGAAAATTGACCTTTTTTTCACTATAGCACTGATGTTGCAGCCTGGGCTGAAATTCTGCAGTGCAACTGCAAATCTCAATCTTCTACTCCAGAGGTGAAATTGCCACCCACCAGCCAAAATGGGCAACCATTTTTCAAAATCGAAATGGACTATTTAGTGAGATGTGGAATTTCTTAAAGGCTGTTCTCTTACTGAATGGAGCAAAGTACAAATACACTTGCTAACTGCCTTGCTACTCATTACAGAAGGTTTGAAATTCCTACCTGTTCCCACCAGCTGAGTTCTGCCTGGAATTTAAATTATCTTTCATGTGCAATCTGATATAAATGGCCAGACTGTTTTATTTAATAATTACACAGTTATAACAATTTGTCTCTGAGATCCTAACTTAGAATTAAATGCAATTGGAAAAGTAAGACTTGGCAAAAGCTGAAGACAAGCCGCTTTAACTTTATTATGTGAGCAGGCGCAACTTAATTCTAATAACCCTTCATTATCAAAGCAATTTCTATAATTCTATCAATCGCCCTTGATCATAGAGTGACACAGCACGAAAGAAGGCCATGGAATCCTACCATGCCTGAGCTGATTCTTTGCAAGTGCAATCTGATATAAATGGCCTGACTGTTTTATTTAATAATTACACAGTTATAATAATTTGTCTTTGTGATCCTAACTTAGAATTAAATGCAATTGGAAAAGTAAGACTTGGTAAAAGCTGAAGACAAGCTGCTTTAACTTTATTATGTGAGCAGGCACAACTTAATTCTAATAACCCTTCATTATCAAAGCAATTTCTATAATTCTATCAATCGCCCTTGATCATAGAGTGACACAGCACGAAAGGAGGTCATGGAATCCTACCATGCCTGAGCTGATTCTTTGCAAGTGCTGTCCAATTAGTACAGACTTTTTTTAAACCCTTCTATATGTATCCAATTTCGTTTTAAAAGTTATTACTAATCTTCTTTCACGACTCTTTTAGACTCCGACCAAAATACCTCACTACATTTAAAAAAACGTTTTGTTGTCTTTGGTTCTTTTACATTTTGTCTTAATTTTTTTTCAACAGTAGGGACAGGAGTGGGAGTTAGAAAGCGGAGGATGAAATGCTGGAAACCATGACCCAGTTGTTTCTGAGTGGTCACTGGAAATGTACTGAATGCATTGCAGGATACTAGAGACATGGGAAAAGAGGTAAAATGTCATATTTCTGCAAAAGACCAGGAAGCCCAAATGGAAAAGGGATATGATCAGATTTACTAAGGTAGTCAATTCCCAGAGTTAGCCTTAAGGACATGAATGCAATACCACAAGACCTCCAGTAGCCTTACCTGGGACATCTCACATGACATCAACTACCCAACGCATCACCAAATTCTCATGCTATTCAATGCATCATACTCCTGTCAATCAACCATCAATAACCTCTCCAAATCAGGATTCATGCCCAAAATTCAGATACTCCCACCTCACACTCTCACACCAAATGCTGTCTGCTTCTCAGCCACCACTCACTCTTTCCATATATCTCTAACTATTCAATTATGTTAGATACATCACCCAAACAGATTGTAACACACACTATCATTCTTTTTCTCTCTCTTAGGTCAAGATGGCCCATAACCATTGAGAGGAGCACATAAATGACTGTGTTTGTGCATTGCAGAAGTCTAGACCAGTGGAATCTTTGAAAAGACCACTTTTTTTGGGACTATTGTAAGTGCTGCCCATGACTGAGCAGCAGAAAATGGCTGACAGCTGCCCATGGCTAATGCAACAGAACATGGCTGACAGCAGTTAGAGCATTTGGGAAAATATTTGCTTAATGTAGTCTTCACAAGTAAAACAATAGTAGCTCTGCATAATCAAGGTTAGAGAATGTGCAGCTGCAATTGCTTATATAGATAAGAACATTTCACACTGATTAGTTGTTTCTCTTGAATTATTTAATCAATCTGTAACAATATTAAGAGTGGGTTTTAGTTAAGATTCTTCAGATAATCGTATATTTACATTCTGAAGTAGTTAGAGATCCATGTATATCCAAAAAAAATCACTAAAAGCATGAGAGGAAAAGATTCTAACCAGTTTCAGAGAGTAAAAGCAGTCCTCATAACATTACAGGGAGCAATGAATATAGAGACCGGCAGACACTGGAATGTTAATTGAATGAACACATTAAGACACAAATTGTTAACGAAAGAATTCTAACATTAGGTGTAACCACAAAACTTTGTTGGAACTGATCAAGAATCGACATTCTTTTGTCCAGTTAATTGGCAGTTAACACGGTGCAGCTGGAAAATGTTACTCAAATACAGTATCCATCGTGAAAAGCCTCAAGAAGAATGATAAGAAAGTCTGGGAAAACATCATGAAGGACCAGGGTTGGACCACAAGCCTGTCCATCTGTTTGTCATTCAGTGATATGATTAGCTTAATTGGAAATACATTGAGGCAAACTTGAACTATGTAAGATACCGTAGTTGACAGCCAAATACAGAGAGATAACTCGGCATTGCTGACCAAAAGTAATCAAGGGTGAAGGGAGGGTCACATGCGCTCTAAGTTTAAACTGTAGAAGTTAAGACATTCTGAAGCTTTTTGTGTGCCTTTATGCAATGCTGTAACTGATGTGCAAATCACAATAAAGGTCTCCTGAAACCACCTCGTGACTCTGACTCTCATTGGAAAATACAAGATCTAACAACTGTGATCTAAAACAAAAAAGAAAATGTATTGCTTTCAACCAAGGCAACTGGAAAAAGCTTTGCTGGACCTCATTGTGAGCTGTTTTCATAATGTTGCCTTATTCAAGAAGTGGTGGGAGGATGTTAGACACCTCATCTCCATGTGTGTGTTCAGGGTAATTTTGCAGATATGGTCTCTAATTGTATTTTTTCAACTAACAAACTGTTGTGGACTCAGGAGGGCTTAGCATGGTAACAACAACTTATCTGGTTCCTCAGCAAGTGGTCACAGCCCTGTTTTTGGACAATAGAGCAGAAACATTTAGCTTGCAAAGAGAAAGCACCTCAGTCTCTCTATTCTCCATCCTATGTGG
>NW_025967700.1:0-3664 GCF_021869965.1 Rhincodon typus | reverse complement strand
CACCTTGTTATCTCAGATTCTCCAGCATTGGCAGTTCCTATTATGTCCCAATAGTGCGTGTGGCCAACCATTTCCCTGTAAACCTGAAAAACCATCTTCACGGACACTGAAAGGGGCAAATTTTCAATCAGTGAATTATACATGTTGGTGTGCAAACAACCTTGGCTCATCAGCAAAGAACAAAAAATAAGTGAAAGAAACCAAAAGGAAACAATTCATCAACTAATGTGATCTGGATTAGTCCCATCAAACCATTTCTCCCTGGTTTTCCACATTATTTTTCCATGTACATCAGACTAGTGTCTGTATGTATGTGAGAATTTTAGAAAGGGGTAGAGTTTAATGTACAAAGGTATAACTTAGCAATTTGTGTTTCTTTCTTACTACTGGTTGAGCCAGAAATCCAGGTAATGTTCTGGGTACCTGGGTTCAAATCCTGCCATGGCACATGATCGATTTTGAATTTAATTTAAAAATCTGGTATGATGACCAGGAAAACACTGCCAATTGTCAGGAAAGTCCATCTCATTCACTAATGCCTTTTAGAGAGGGAGGTCTACCATCCTTACCTGATCTGGCCTAAATGTGACTTCAAACCCACAACAATGTGATTGACTTTTAACTGCCCTCTGAAATGGCCTAGCAAGCCATTCATTTCTAATAATCGCTACAAAGTGTGAAAAAATAAATGAAACCAAATGGACCACTTGTATCATACTAGGGCATCAGAAACAACCTATAGCACATGGACTACAGCAGTTCAAGAAAGCAACTAGGGATGGATAATAAATGCTGGCCCATGTCCCATGTGTGAATAAAAGAAAATTGGTTAAAAACAATTTGATCACAATAAATAGTTGTTTTCAAAGTTTTGGCAAAGATCTGTAGCTCGAGGTGTGTGTGAGGTTGTTGACTTGCTCGCCAAGCTGACTTGTTTTTGTTCAGACGTTTCATCACCATGCCAGGTGACATCGTCAGTGGAGCCTCCGATGAAGCGGTGTTGTTCTACTCCACTCGGAATTTATACTGTCCGATCCATTATGGTAAGTACTGTCATTTCCAGTTTTGATCTGTATGGGTTTGTATATGGGGTCCAATTCTATATGTTTATTGATTGCAGTACGGATGGAGAACCATACCTCTAGGAATTCCCATGTGTGTCTATGTTTGGCTTTGGCTACTATGGTTACCCTGTCCCAGTTAAACTCATGGCCTTCATTGTCTGAGTGTACAGATATTAAGGCGAGTTTGTCGTGCCGTTTTGCTGCTAGTTGATGTTCATGTATTCTGATGGCTAGTTTCCTTCCTGTCTGTCCAATGTAATGTTTGTGGCAGTCGTTGCATGGTATTTTATAAACCATCTTGGTTCTGCATGTTTTGGGAATGGGGTCCTTGTAAGTGTTTGTCATAGAGTGGCTATGGGTTTGTGGGCCACCATGATTCTTAGTGGTCTTAGGAGTCTTGTTGTCAGTTCCGATGTGTTCTTGATGTAGAGCAGTGTGGCCAGTGTGTTAGGTCATACTGTATCCTCCTGTTGTTGTCTGCTTAGTAGGCATCTGCGGATGAAGTTGCGGGGATATCCATTTATAGCGAGGATTTTGTATAAGCGCTCTTCCACTTTCCTGCGTAGTTGTGGGGTGTTGCAGAGTGTCCTGGCCCATTCAAATAGTGTGCTAGTGCAGCTTTGTTTGTGGGCATTGGGGTGGTTGCTGTGGAAGTTGAGAATTTGATCCGTATGGGTTTTCTGTGTACTGAGGTTTGGAACTCCCTTTGGTCATACGCTCAACTTTAATATCCAGAAACGGAAGTTGATTGTTGTTTTCTTCTTCCCTTGTGAATTTAATCCCTGTGAATACACTGTTGATGAGGTGGTGGGTGTCTTCTAATTTGTGGCATTTAATAATGAGAAATGTGTTGTCTACGCACTGGACCCACAGTTTAGGCTGAATGCCGGGAAGGGTGGTGTGTTCTGGTCTTTGCATGACTGCTTCTGCAATGAGCCCTGAGATGGTTGACCCCATTGGTGTAATGTTGATCTGTTTGTATATTTGACCATTGAAAACGAAGTGTGTGGTGAGGCACAAGTCTAGTAGTTTAAGTATGTTGTCATTGCTGATGGAGCTGCTGGTTTGCGTTGCTGCTTCCTCTACTAGTGTGGTCACTGTTTCTTTGGCTAGTGAGATGTCAATTGAGGTGAATAAAGCTTTGATGTCAAAGGATACCATAATCTGGTTGTTGCAGATTTTAATGCTTGTGAGAATATCATGGAAATCTTGGGGTTGAGTGGATGGAATGGGGTGATCTGTCGACTAGGTGTTTCAATCTCTGTTGTAGGTCCTTGGCCAATTTGTGTGAAGGTGTGCCTTGTCAGGAAACAACGGGTCTGAGGGGCATGTCTGGTTTATATTACTTTAGGCAGTCCATAGAAGTGGGGGATGTTCATGCCTTCTGGTTTCAATCTTATATAGTCCGTCTTGGTTATCTGTCCTGCATCCTTTAGTCTCTTCAGTGTCTGGGTGATCCTATTACCTAGCTGCGGTGTTGGGTCTATCGCCATCTGTTGGTAAGTGGTTGTATCTGCAAGCAACGCCTGTGCTTTCTTAACGTAGTCTGGTTTGTTCATAACGACGGTCATACACACTTTGTCCGCTGATAGGATTATGATGTTCTTGTCTTTCTTGAGTTTATCTAGTGCTTTTCTCTCTGCTGTGTTCAGGTTGTCCCCTTTGTTCCTTCCATGCAGTGTGGGGATTATAGTTTGTCGGATGGTTTGTTGCGTTTCGTCTGTGAGTCTGTTGTCTTTTAATGTCGTCTCCAGGGTGGCCATGAACCTGTTCTGTTCGCATCTTTGTGGTTATAGTTCAGTCTGTGTAATAGGACAGCTTTGTCAGTTTCTGTGAGTTGTCTGCTGGATAGGTTTCTTATCCATGAGTCCGGTTTGTTGTTGTCTTTGTCTTTGTGGTGATCAGTTTAGTGAGTTTCTCCTGAAGCTTGTGTCTCTTCTTAGTTTTGATTGATTGTGTTGATTGATGGTGATGGCCTGTTCTAGGATTGCAGTCCACTACTGGTCCGTGGTGTTTAGATACTGTGAGTTTTGCTGCAAAATTTCCCATTCGTACCTATGGAGCCTGTTATGGGCATCATTAATCATTGCTCGTAGCATTCTGCATCTGTTCTGTTCAATTGTTGTTTTCTTGTTAATGACAAACTTGGTGTGCATCTTCTTTTTGAATTGGACAGCTGTGTAGAATTAGGCAATTTGTTGGTTTAGTCAAGTTTTCACATTTGTGGCAACTCTGACAATAAAGGGGTTTTATTCCCAGTGCACTACCTAGGTGCATCAGGGTGTAATGGATCTAGAGAAAGATGGTACACTCCTCCAACCAACTTTGTTCAAAACATCACAGATGATTACACTACATTGACTACAGTAGTTCAGGGAGGTAGTTGAACACCTCCAGGATAACCATGTCAACAACTCCCATACCCCATAAGAGTTTTAAAAATAAGCAAGATCATGGAAGCCTGATACAACAAAGTTGAATGGGCTAAGTCTTTTTACTTTTATAGGCTAGAAGATGAGGTGAAGAGATTCATGAGACACCACTAATTTCAATGGCAACACCGGTAATGCTTTTAATACTGTTCCTAATTCCTCCATCGC
>NW_025967699.1:24734-25000 GCF_021869965.1 Rhincodon typus | reverse complement strand
GTTTGCTGTAAGAAGTAAACACTGCAGAGCATGAGAGGATAAAAGGTATGGATTGAGAAGCCGACCTATGGTAAGGCCAGCAGTGGAGTAATGTCATGAACAACAACTTGGTACAAGTCGGGGGAAAGCAGCACATTGATGAATAGGATTGGTGAAGATTTCTAGTCTTTTAAATAAAACTAAGACCATCAGTTTATGTTTAGGACTCTAGTCTATTTGTTTTCTCTTTTCAAAATAGCTTGTTACATAGATGAGGGATAGTAGGA